>NC_136513.1:9087500-9180000 GCF_053919585.1 Euprymna scolopes
CTTTAGCCAGAGCATGTATGCACATATGTAGTCAGAAATGTCTGTATGAATAAACAATGGCACTAAATATATAGATATAGATTAATGTATATATATATATATATATATATATGTATGTATATATATATATATATGTATATATATATATGCATATATATATATGTATATATATATATGTATATATATGTATATATATATATGTATATATATATATATGTATATATATGTATATATATATATGTATATATATATATATGTATATATATATATATATATGTATATATATATATATATATATATATATATATATATATATATATATATATATATATATATATATATATATATATATATATATATATTAATCCATTTAGGCAACGTTTCAATCAAAGAAAAATAAAAGATCACATCACTCAGCCCGATCGCCTTATGAGATCTTTTTGGATTGAAAATATAAATTTATTGTCACGATCATTGATTAATTTTCTTTACCTAAATTATTGAGCACTATCAATAACTTCGTTAAATTCAGTGTCTTTACTTTTTGATGTTTTAAACATGGATATATATATATATATATATATATATATATATATATATATATATATATATATATATATATATATGAGCAAACAATTAATAAAATATGTTAAAAAACACTTTGAAATGAGTTAAAGACATATTTAATCTGAAAAGGAAACACTAGATAAATATATATTTATATATATATATATTTATATATATATACAGTACACACGCGCGCACACACCTCTCTCTCTCTCTCTCTCTCTCTCTCTCTCTCTATATATATATATATATATATATATATATAAAAACAAGGGTTATTTATTCTTCTGAAAAGTTATTATACACATATATTTAAAAAATATTGTCAAAAAACATATATAATGAATCAAAGGTAAGATTAGTTATTTTTCTACTTAACTGGATAAGTTTTTAGTGTTTTTATTTAATGTAAAATGTTTATTCGGTTCGAAAAATAAGTAATGTTGACGCTGCCGGAGGATAAGAAAAGATGACCGCGATGTCTTTCAAGATTCGATAATCACTTCAAATAAGAAAAAAATAAAAAATAAAATGGCGATAGAAACCCACCCAACAGATGTGTGTGTGTATATATATATATATATATATATATATATATATATATATATATATATATATATATATATATATGACTACTTCATTTAATCCAAAATAATATACGAGAGTATAATTTTATGCGTAAACTTTAAGTATTTACTTCAACAGTGCTCAATACATAGGTAGGGGTAACTAGTAAGTTATAAAATTATATATGGTAATTAAGTTACACAGAATATTCTCCCGTTTCATCCAAGCCTGGCGAATCCTAAAAATTGGCAAAATTTATTGTTCCACTCCATGGAATAAGAAAATAATCTTTTGTGTTTCTTGTTAAACAACAAAAATTGGCTAATTAAGCATCATATAATTCCGCTCGCATGTTGGTGCTCTATCTCGAACATTGAGCAGGTTTTCATGCTAGGATTGACTCTGTAAATATTTATATTTATAATACTATTTGTCTATTAATAATTTATATGTACGGAGTCAGCTCCGAGTATTGATGGAGATTCCCCGAGTCAGTTTCGAGTTTTCCCCCGAGTCTGAAGATAAACGAGACGAATAAAAATGCATTGTTACGTTTTCGCCCAAAATAGACAGATGATACTGAATTTGAAAGGTGTGAAAAAAATATGAACAGACAGACAACACCAAAGCGTACTAAAGCAATCTAGGTTAGGATTAGGTTAGAGGTGAGGTTAAAAAAAAGCAAAACAAAAAAACTCTCCAAACAAGTTGCAAAAATAAAACAAAACAGATTCACTTATCTGAAGAAAATTATTAAACCCATTCTTTACATGGATGTTAATTGGCCCTGACCCCAATTAAATACTTAAAGATATTGCTCTTTTCTGACAAAACGAAACAAATAATCAGTTTCTGTTTAATAAATTCTTAAGGAAAAAGCGATCTCCTGTAGCAGATGTGTCCTTGGTTTCTACTTTCGCTTTTCTCTCTGACATGCCACTGTCGCAGCGAATAGACATTCAGTAGACTTGCTTTTTTAGCTATCAAAACGGTCATTCGCAGTGTTTTTTTTTTTTTAAACTTAACATATTTACAACGGATATGATGTGATATTCAAAATAAAGATAATTAAATTAAAATAAAAATCATTTTTCTTATTCCGAATTATTCATTTTTTAAAAATACTAAGAAAAAAAAATAGCTTTCTAAATTTAGCAATCAAGTAAAAAACAAAAATGGAACTTTACTTGATTAAACAAAAACTAGTGAAACATCTGTTACAGGAAATCTGGAAAAAGGTTTGTTTTCTGTTTGTCGAGCATTTAAGTCAAGACTTGGGAGTGGCTCGGGAATTTCCATTGATACCCGTAACTGAAATCTTCTGTATACACATTTAGTGCAAATACCAATTGATTTTTCTTTTCTGATTAAAAAAACAAAAAACAAAACAAAAGAAAAACCTTTTCATTTATAAGTTTGGCGGAAGTGGAGTACATGAGTTTAATTACCTCCTCTCCAAGAGATAAATAAACTCTCAGGTGTGGTTTTGAAAAGCCAGTGCATTAGGAAAAGCACACTCTGGTCAACAAAAAATGCCTAAACAGCCCCGTCGGCATTCTTTACTAGGGGGCTCCTCAGGTGATTAGCAATAAACTAACCCCTTTCTCAGAAAGTGCTTCACACACACGCACGCACGCACGCACGCACGCACACACACACACACACACACACACATATGAAGCACAAAAATGGCGGAAAATGACGATTGGATAGTCGTTCAAGCAAATAATATGCAACTATATCATCCAATGAAAATAAAAATGAAAGTTTTCAAAGCGTTACAAAGTTTTCTCTTTGATACATGTAACTACTAAAAGATGTTGGCATATTTGGCACTTCTCTATGAATATGCTGAGGTATCCGAGGGACGTGGTCAGGGCTGTGCTTGAAGTGGTCTTTCTCTACGAGGTAAGTGTCTGTGGAGTCATCTTCGCTTTCCACTTTTAGCGAGCAGTAGTGTTTGTGGGCGGTTAAAAGCTGCAGTAAATGCGCCTTTTCTTTTTCCAATTTGTCATTCCGACACTTGAGGAGGCGTAGGTCGTTGTTAAGATCCTTGACAGTCTAAAAACGAGAGAGAAAAATGAGAGGTTAAACATTGAAAAATATGCTTCTTTATATATATATATATATATATATATATATATATATATATATATATATATATATATACTTCTTTATATATATATACTTCTTTATATATATATACTTCTTTATACACCTGACGAATCCTAGCGTGGATGAAACGCGGAATATTCTGTGTAGCTTAATTGCCACATATATTTTTATAACATACTACTTCTTTTTATATATATATATATATATATATTTATTTGGACAATGTCAAAACATTGTTAATTTACTGCCCGCATAGCAGCAGCCGTATAGCACAACAGTTAGAAGCTCTGACTGTCGTTTAGACGATCGGGTTTCGATCCTGGCTTGAGGTAGTTGCTTGTTTAGCCGCACTGATGAGCTGCGAAACAGTACTGTATGTGGATAACTATATATATTTTTGTAACAGACCGTCTACTAGTTAGCCAATTGTGTACGAATCCCAAAAGCGATAGGAGCCTTCTATCATGTTTGAAAATGACACAATGTTCAATGAGTGAGATCGGAGATGTGCCGCCTGTACAACTCATTTTCTCTACTGATTCAAGTTATGACAGCAGGACCATTGTCAGCACCTTCAAAATACATCGCTGGATTGCCATGAAAAACAGGGACGTGCCCAGGGTGATGAAAACAAAGTTTCCAGCCACAGTTACAATCTGATGTGGTTTCAAGTGAGGGCCACGTCATGCCACCTCATATCTTTGAAGTCGGCTTGAAAGCGAACACCAAAGTGTACCTGGATGTGCTGCAGAATGTAGTGATCCTCTGATGCAATCAGGTGGCTGCAAGCAGACTCTGGATGTGGCAGCAAGGCTAGGCACTGGTTTACAAGTCCAAAGAGACTCAAGCTTGGCTTCAGAAGGAGTGCTACGACTTTGTACCCTTCTTTCACTGGCCCCCTTTCTCCTCCGACCTGAACCCGCTAGACTACTTCATTTAGTCATATGTCGAGAACATCACCAACATGACCTCCCACAGCACAAAAGCCAGCCTGATCGTCACCATTCACTGAGTATTTGTGAACTCCTGCTGGCACCTATGGAAAAGGCATACTTCCAGTTCTGGATCCGTATCGAGGCAGTGATTGAGGCTGAAGGCGGCTACATTGAATAGATATCAGCTCTTCTACATAATCAAGTTACCTAAATCGATTTTTTCAATAAAAGTTTAAAAATAAAGCTGTAGACTTGTTTCCTTTAGGGCAACAAATTTATTGTTCTACCCTGTATATATCTATAATATAAATCTCACGTGTCTGTTTAAATGGATGTATATTTGTATGTCTGCCTAAAACAGAGGCGACGGATTTTCACGAAATCGGTATCGTTTTGAAGCTCGATCCTTCGGACAACAAATATCGAAAAATTGGTTAAAAACATTAATTCCTTCACCCTCAACTGGGCACTTTTCTACAAGGAGGAGTTGCCTTTTAAATGATATTTCGAAAGTCATCCCTTCTTTTCGATTGACAAGCCTTAATTTAAACATTTGTCAGTTCCAGTTTGGCGATAAGTGCAACAGCAAAGATGTCATGTTTTATATGTTCTTTTCCTTCTTTGTGGTACGAGTTCAAGCCTGCCTACGACCTTTTTTTTTTTTTTGCTCAACACACACATCCAAACACTCGGGCAACGCCGGGCACCTAGGCTAGTATATATACATCCCAAAGCCTCTGGCTTTGATGGAGGTTAGACTAAAACTTGCTGCTAATGTTTCAAATAATCTGAAATCACAGCATGAGGAGATTTGATTCCAAATATTTCTCATATGTTATATCTCCCCTCTTTTGGAAATAGGGTACGATTATGAATATCTTCAGTATCAAATAATCCTTATACACTGTGAAATTTACTTTATGTATGAAAACCAAAAAGCGAAGATTTAACATAAGAGAAATATTTGAAATCAAGTCTCCTTTTGCTGTTATTTCAGATCATTTGAAACCATAGCAGCAAATTTTAGTCTTCCCTCTATCAAGGCCAGAAGTTTTGGGGAAATATCAGATATTTTGTAATTCATATGCAAAACTAGGAAAACAAGTAACTATAATTGAAACATTTTGCGACTGTAAAAATGTGCCAAAAATAGGCTCCAGATGATGGATGAGCCCCTAATGTGTGACCTTAAAGGCAAATGTCACATAGCCCACTACACAAATAAGGCCATTAGCTTTCCAACGAGCCTTCATTTGTTAAATTCCGATCAATAGTCGTTGAGATTTGGAACTTACAAAATTGACAAAAAAGGTGGTATATTTATACCTATATATAGATATATCTATACTGGTAGCCAAATTGAATATTGAAATGCTCATATCTTTGGTTTTATGGGACGAAACTACATGAAAATTTGCAGGCTTTTTGAAAATTATAATACTATTCTATGGTTAAAATTTTATGACAATTTGTAAAAAAGAACTTATATTTTCAAACCAATAAAATATGGCCAAATTTGCCTAAATCTGTATATATAGTGCCCTGTAGACCAGCTTTAGTTTTACTGCTTCGGTTGTTTCCCCTGTGGCCTTGCCAGGCCACTAATATGTACTAGCAGGCTGCCTGGCGTTGACCGGTCTTAAGATATGCTTAAATATGATATTTTAATTCATGCAGATTACGTATTTATTATTATGGAAACAACTGTAACAGAACGTTTGGACAATCTATAATTTAGCCATTCAATTATACTTTCTCTATAATTTAGCCATTCAATTATACTTTCTCTATAATTTAGCCATTCAATTATACTTTCTCTATATCTGAGTTTGTATTTCTGTTGATTTACACTTCTTGTACAATGTTATGGATTAGCTGATCGACCTATTTGAGGAATAAATGGACTAACCCAAAGATAATAAATATAATTACATCTGAAGGTTGCGACAGCGATCTGTGACAGTTATGGCTCCAGAATCATGACATATACCTCCGTAACACACTTTTAATAATACACTTTATTTTTTTTTTTTTACATAGGCATCACCACATTATCAAGGCCAAGAGGCCACTCAAGGATAAGGGTTAAAGAGTGTACAGTAGAAATTGGACAATATAGTAATCATTAGTAATGAAAATTCGGTAAATTTGATAACTTATATGGAACGGCTCATCAAGAACTTATTTACGTTAGACTTGAACACAACCATATTGTAGTCAGCTGGAAAGCAGGAAAACGGAAGACAATTCCACAGGCGTGCAGTTCTAAGAAAGAAGCTTTGTTTGTGGAATCTACGTTTAGGTTTAGACACAGATAAAGAGTGGGGGGAATTGATATTGATAGTGTTTTCAGCTAGACGAGTGTTTCTTGTGAAAGTTAGGCGAGGGGAGACCATAGACTGAAGCTCAGTCGAACACTTTCCACTTTTTGCTAACTACAACCCCCTTACCACAAAGTGAGCATAGGAACTTTACTGTGTCTGGGCATTATCCAACACTACAAAACTGATGATCACTGTGGTCTTGATAATATTCATTCGCAAACCTTTACTTACCAAAACATTCCTGAACCAACCCCCACTCACTCCTGATTTTTGCAATCACGCTATCACCTGTTTCTCTTTGGAAGTTCAATGGTATAATCAAGGTAACAAAACTTCTGAACAACCAAAATAGCTTTATCTACATATACTTTCTCCACATCTTCAAAACAAACCAAGCCAAACATAATCTAACCAATCTAAACTTAACCAAATTAAACCTAATACAACCAAACCTAACATAACGCAATCTAACTAAATCACACCTTTTAATTATTATTGAGACGTTTTATTAGAATCGAGAAACAAAAAAAAATCGAAACATCCTAAGGTATCAGAAAAATGTGCTCTTATTTTCTAATGGCAAAAGCGATTCAGTAAAATGCATTTCAGGTCTGTAAACTATAATATATATAAAATATAATAATATAAAAATGTAATAGTTTTAATAGTATTTTTTAATCATTTTATTATTATTATTATTATTAATAATAATAATAATAATAATAATAATAATAATAATAATAATAATAATAATGATGATGATGATGACGAAGCTTTTTATGGTTTTATTTAAATCTTTGGGTCTAATAATGTGTTTTACCAAAAAGAAAAAAAAGAAGCTTTTTATGGTTTTATGCAAGTCTATTAATAATAATAAAAAAAAAACTGCCAATGCTTGACGTAACGTGCACATTTGGTCTAATAATAAAATATAAATAATATTAATAATGAAACTTTTTATGGCTTTATTTAAGTTTTGGGTCTAATAATATTTTACCAAAAAGAAAAAAGATAAGTTTTTTATGATTATATACAAGTCTAATAATAATAAATAATGGCTGCTCATGTTTGGCATACCATGTCACTGTTGTACATTGGGTCTAATCATAAAATATAAATAACACTACTAATAAAGCTTTTTATAGATTTATTCATATCTTTGGGTCTAATAATGTGTCTTATTTTCCCAATAGCTTTTTATGATTTTATAGAAGTCTAATAATTTACGCCCCTGAAATGCTCTTTTAGAACGATTCTTTTAGTTGTTTTTTTTGATTTGTTTAAAACTTAATTTACTATTGCTGATACGAATGATAAGATGATAAATATTTATTGATATTTAAATATAACCAAATCAGACCTAACAAAGCCAAATCAAACTTAACAAAACCAAATCAAACCTAACAAAGCCAAATGTAACCTAACAAAACCAAATCAGACCTAACAAAACTAATTCAAACCAACCAAGTATAAAAAAATGTTCGTTAAGAATAAAAAAAAAAACAGATTTTAATTCCTTACATTTTCAAGATCTCGTATTTTTTCTTTTTTCTTTTCTCTGCACTTTTGGGCAGCCTTTCGGTTCTTCTCTCGTCGACGCAGAAGAATGTAACCATTTTCTTCATCGCTGGGATGCAACTGAAAGATACAAAACCATAATTAATCATGGTTATTTAATCAACTATGATGCATGATAAGACTTTCCCTCAGATTGTTTTCCCCCTCAACAATAATGGAAAAATAGTAATTACAGGAGAAGATGAAAATGGTAGAGTCTAGCCTACCATTTCAGATTGCATGTGTATTGCCTGGAAGAAAAGAAAAATTCTACTAGAACTAGAAGTGTAAGCCATGTTTAGTTTCAGAACAGTTTCCAATGGTTCATTGTTCTACACAAGTCCTGGGAGGTGACTGGTTCGCAGTCGACAGTTTTTGAGTTGGAATCAACAGAGCAAAAGATTTTTCCCGTGTTGACATGAATCAAACAAATGCGAAATTGCTACAGAAAGATTTTATAAGAAATTTAAGAAATTCTGGTTTCTGATTGGTTGGTAGCAGAAAGTGAATTAATTCGATTCGTCAGTTCCTAGCAGCATCGTTTATAAATAGAATCTCCCGACTGTGTGGGATCATACGCCATTATGAAACTCTCATGATGCCATGTGTCTCTTAGTGGCTTCGGCTGCAGGGACACAGGGTAGAGTACTCATTAAGGATCCATTCTTGACACTCAGCCCGACAGGTACCAGACCAGGAACCGGCCCCGTACCTGTCGGACTGAGGTACACCGCTTGAGTATCACCTAGAAGGTCTACCTTCCCAGACCTTGCCACCCAGCTTTTGGGTGGGGCAAGTTTATTCCTTGTCGCCTAAGGCGCCCTTACCGGGGAATGCCGATGGGGTGCCCAGGCAATTTTTGATGAGGCAAGAGTGCCCCTCCTTTAGGGGAGCTTGCCTACTCTCCACCTTCCGGCCTTGTGCCACATTTTGGTGTGGTGGATACCAAATAAATATCTACCCCATTATGAAATATTGCAACAACTATGTTTGGGTTTTTATACTACATGTGCAGTTTGGATTGGAAGTGAATATTTCTGGCACTGTTATTCGTCGAGAGAAATTTCTGATTAAGAATTTTGTCGAATCGAAAGTTGATGTAGAATAAAAACATCATTCACGACCACTGCGTCTCCAAATAAGATCTTTTCGCCTCTCTACTGCCAAATGTAAGAGCTCTTTATGCCTTGCCGTGTACAACAAAAGCTATTACTTTTTTTTTTTAAACTTATCTTCACCTCAAACAAGGCATATCACCCCTTGGATATAAGGGGTTACTAATACTGATAGGGCGATATTTGAGAGGGGGAGTTCTTTCACCAGAATTCATGTACACTGGTACCACAGAGGCCATCTTCCAGCTGTTAGGGAAGTAAGATTCAGCAATACATTTGTTATAGAGTTGGAAAGTATGGGGGTTAGCTCAACTGAACATTTCTTAATTAGTATAGCAGGAATGAAATCAAGCCCACACACCTTAGAAGTGTCTAAGTTTTTTATGATATCGCAGACATGTAAAGGTGTGATTTTCAAATCATCAATTGTGGCTTCAGTCCGCATAGGGAAATTTGGGAGGGAGTTGTTTGTTGGCTCTAAGGTGGAGCTGGAGATAAATTGCTGGGCAAGCAGTTCTGCTTTCTCAGTTATTGTGCATGCGATCATTTGGTTGTTGGATAGTGGAGGAATTACTGATTGCCTTTTATTCACTACATTATTATAAATTTTCCATAAATCATGAGTTCCTATTTTCTGCGATTCTATGCATTTCTTGGTTATTTCAGTATGCATTCTTCTGGTTTTTGCTAATTTTTTTTTTACAATGATTTCTAGCATCTATAAAATTCTGCGTAGGAAGTTGTAGCCTCATGAAAGCCCACCAGAGATAGCTGCAGAACCTCTTTCCATGTGCGATATGGCACTACAACTATCCCAATATTATATAAATTATTATAGAAATGTGAACCCTTCTTTGTGTGTTTACCTTTTACGCTTTCCGAGTGGCTATGTTTACTTTCCAATGTGCTTTATTACGGGCCGTTACATTTGTAAATATTTTTAGTTTTTTGTAATAACACCAAACAGTTCTACATCTACCCCGCCCCCCCCCCCATACCATACACTGAACTCCATATTTGCTGCATGTATGCTATATACTTACTTGTTCTACAAACGCTACCCATCCTTTGTATGTTTGCTTTTACACAAGTTGTACTTTTTTCTTTGAAGAAAAGATAATTTTTTTTACCTCCAGCTTCAAAATTTCCTCAAAAATGACAAATTTTATACGTTTTTCTCTATGCTGATTCAGAAAATCTTAATTATATTTGAAGGATATAAGTATTTTACGACATATAACGCCTTCTCCGCACAGTTATCCTCCCAAATAAGCATACCCTGAACCCAATATTTTATGCATGTAGGTTAAAAACTTATTTACTTACCATAAGAGACCACTTATTTGTTGTTCTTTAAAATTTAAATTTTTACCTTTGCTCCAACTACACTTTTCTTTAAAATGAAGACTTTTAAAGGTTTCCCACTATGCTGATTTAGAAAATCTCATTTTTATTTGGTGGATACAAATAGTTTCCGAGATATAATGCCCTGTATTGTGTACTTCTGATCAGATTAGTATGCACGGGCCGACCGAGACTGCAACCAACAAATTTTTCTGTTGGTTCAGAGTATTTGCACAGTGACTATCAAGGTTACATTTTGGACAAATTTTTTGACAGCCCCACCCCCATTAACAGAATGGGGTGACTATACCGAAAGCCGTTATTAATATAGGGAGGTTGGTAGTGTCCATTCCGAAAGTCGTTCTTAACATAAGGAGTTTGGCGGTTGGTCAACGATAACAATAGCCGCACTTTAACTTTTTTACGTGGGAGGGGGGCATGCTTCCAGTGGGAAACGCCGGTTATCGAGTCCTGCTAGTTCTAAATAAATAAGCGCAGAGTTATACATAGATTTACCTCTAACATTAAGAAGAAACTGTGTATGTATCAAGAATGGTGAGAAAATCAATCTGTTTGTAGCGATTAATTTGTTTTAAAATAAGTGAATTACTAGATATAATCAATGAAATAAACTTTTTCAGAAAAAAAAAAAAACTCATAAAAAACATACTGTTGATAAAATGCGTTTCTTTTAAGGACTTCTCTCCCCACCTCCCAAGTTGACATTGTGATTCTTCAGATTACAAATTGTCAAGAGGTCTCCTACACTTGTTAACATTTGATCCAACCTCTCCCAGAAAATCAACAAATAAATAAATTGGGTTGGCTTTAACTGACGTAATCAAGCCTAAAATCCGGATGTGAACATATTTGAAATCAAGTAGGATTGGTTCAAAACCAAGGGATCAGCTCCGCTAAATGATCCCAACCAAACACAATAAAATCCATTCAATAGAGAATAACATGAGAAACATATTAGATATATATATATATATATTATATATTCAATATTGAATAATATGAGAAACACACACACACACACACACATATATATATATTCAATATAGAATAATATGAGAAACATAAAACGTTAAAAAAAAAAAAATGACCCTTGCGCCACCACCAAAAATCAAAACCAAAACGTTTGGCTTACGATTTATTTTTCCTCTGCCGTTAATGACTGACTATGAAGACATGTTTGCTGCAAGGCTAAAAATTAAAACATTAACCAATAGCTACTACGTTATGCATGCATATTCGTAATGACAGCGTTTGGCCGTAATCTGGCAAATTTCATTTTTCACACTTTTGTACCGATTTTCCCGCGATAAAACCCAAATATAAAGTTTCGCATGGGTTCAAATCCCTTATATATAAAGTTTCATGTCTGTAAACCAAAAACTCTAGGAGGAGTTTGGTAGGCAAAACTTTTTAGACAAAAATATATACGCATATATAAATATATATGGAAAGAGTTTTGTGTTTACTATAAACTTTTTATGCAAATATAAAAGTGAGAATGTGTGTGTGCGCGCGCGTGTGTGTGAGGACACTCTTCAAACTATATTCTCAACGAATTTTTGATTTACAGACTTGAAATTTGGTATATAAGATATTCAGACATGTGGAAAGCTTTTTAATCAGTTTTCGTCTGGAAAAGGGGGTAAAAATTAAAAAATTAGTACTTGGGGTTGTCAGATTTTTAACTATTTGTCAATTGTTTCACGACTGTGCATGCATGAATGTTCATATGACAGCTTCCTTATGTTAAGAATAAGTAGGTTTGAAAACACCTTTTAAATATCGTGGCAAACTGGCTTAATTGTTATCGTACTGGACTCACTGTCTTCAGGTTTTGGTTTCGATCTCAGCTAGAGTAGTTTTTTTTTTAATTACAAGAAGTGAACTGTTTAGAAAAAAACCATACATGTCTTAGTTTCTTTCTGTTTCTTTTTACTTTTTTTTTTTTAAGGAATTTAACATTACGTTTAATACCGGGTAACACAGGGTATATCTAGTGTTTGCATATTCATTCCTAAATAATTAACCGATTTATTATGGATTGTGGAATACAGCTGATGGACGTAGGGTGAGTAATGTGAACTATATTTATTTTAGTTTAGTTTTATGCAAAAGAAATTAAAACATGGTGGAAGCGTCCCGTGAAAATTCATATACTTCCGATTTTTGTGGATGTTTAACAATAGTTATATTTCTTTCTTTCTGTCTGTTGGTTTCACTTTTTCTCGAAACTACTAATTTTGTATGAACCCTTGTTATGATAGAATGAAGCGAACTAACTATTGTGGTATCCGTTCGATACACAGTCACGGTTTAATGGGGATTAGAATTTAATACAAAAATGAGCACTAATTTAACCATATTCAACCATCAATTTCGCACAAAGCACTCATTCAAAGGCAGCGAGGTGTACTTTATTTTATTTATTTATTTTGCTTTGTGTGTCGCTTAATTTGTATTTTTTTTCTTTCTTTTGTGTTTTTTTTTTTTGTATTTCACTAAAATTTGATTGGATAATAGTTTTTTTTACATCATTCGTTTTCGAGCCAATCAAAATTTGCCCGTTTTTAAAGAACCAAAACGTCTACTTAATAAACATTACTCAAATTTCTGTTTGTTTGGAGAGGATTTTAAACATTTTTTTTAGGGGGCATAATACAGGCGCAACCTCCCATTTGAAAATTCAAGCATGGAATTTGTAAAGTAATAAACACCAATTAAGCCAGAATCCCTGAATTTTAATTTCTTCTTAAGATCCCTTCAGCATAAGCTTCCAGTTTTAGATATTTTCTAAAAACTAAAATAAGCATTCTAGACAAAAATGTTTGGTATCATTACATCTTGGGTTTTAATCTCCTTAATTGCATTTATTTCCTTTCCCACGAAAGCAAAATTTTGACACAAGGTCGTTTTAATGTGAGGAAAAGCAGCTCCCCAAAACGAGGCACTCTGGAAGTGGGGAAAAATTATCTTAGTATAGAAGAGTTTCCCTCTCCATAACAATTTGTCGCTTATGTTAATTTTTATGAATAATTAAAAGGACGTTTTTTATTGGTTAAAATCAATAGCTGACTTTTGCGCTTGTATTTAATTAAGTAGACGTTTTTTTTTAGTCAATGTAAAAAACATGTTCAACAAGAAAAGTCAACAAAACTTTCGAAAGGAAAGTGTGCTGCTATTACCAATGTTTTTGGAAATGAAGAACACTTCGAAAAAGTTATCTTTCGAAATAAAAGATGAGATCAAAGCTAAGTGTTGATTCAATAGTATTTTATTTGAGTGTGTGTGTGTATATATATATATATATATATATATATATATATATATATATATATATTGTTTTATTTTACTTCAGTCGAAGTTCTCAGAGATCAAGGGGCCCACAACCTGGGGCTTACACTTGAACTCTATATGAGATACATAGATATTCGAATGTTCCATTAAAGTTCTTTATCTCTCAAACACTGAGTTAGTAAAGAAATTGAGAACATAATTTTCCTCTCCCCAATTAACCATTTTCATATCTTGTAACATATCTTTCGCTTTGGTTTTTTCGTCTTACTGGATTCCAGGACAAGAATTTATCTAGTCTGGTGGAGTATCCAGCTTCATGTTATTACTTGAGGTAACATCACTTGGAGAAGGTGCACCATTCCTCGTAAAAGATAATGTAAGTTAGCCATAGTGAAGAGATCTTATTTGGGCAGTAAATACTATGTGATTTTGAATATTTGGTCAGGGTTTATTTCTAGGGAAAAGTATCCTCATGCCAGGTTGTTCTGACAAACCCCTGTACAGGGAGACCTTAGCCACTCGAGGATAGTGTCTAGTAGGCATTCAAGTTCTCTCCAGTAGGCATTCAAGTTCTGTGTGTGTGTGTGTGTGTGTGTGTGTGTTTTTATATATGTGTGTGTGCGCGCAATAATTTGACTTTTCCGTTTGGGGGAATAAATTTTGCCTGTCTTGGTATGAATATTCTTCTTATATTCAGAATATAATCTTATATTCAGAATATAATCTTTGGCAAAGTTGATAAAACAGAAAATCAAACGATTAATGTTGATGCTGAACATGTATTCTTCTTTCAAAACGAATTCAGGTGTGCTGAACCGATCTGGGTTATGCGCATGTGCACTCATCTGTGAAACGAAATGGAAAGTAGAAAAAAAAAAGAAGAAAAAAAAAAAAGAAATAAAAAGAAATCTAAAGATAAGAGCTTCAGTATTTTGTAGACCGACCTGTTTGGGGATATTTTATTCAGGAAGCAAGACTTTGATTGGCTCGAAAAACGAATGACGTAAAAACTATTATGCAATCAAATTTTAGTGACCCCCCCCCCCAAAAAAAAACAAACAAAAAATAAATGAAACGAAACACAAAGCAAAATAAATAAATAAATAAATAAATAAAATAAAACCTGATGTAGCTCTGTTTCCAATATCATTATAATAATGTATCATCATTGTTGTAATTGTGTGAGAAAGGGACTCATAGTAATTTTAACGTGCAGTGAAGATAGAGGTTAATAAAACCTTATGTAAAAAAGGGAACATTCGAAAGAAACAGAAAAAACATCGTCTGCCAAGAGGCGCTGGACTGAAGAAGTAAATTAAAGAATGTGTCTTATAGTGTGCTTTTTTTATTTTTATTGGACTATGTAGCACAACATTAATTTCTGTGTGCTTATTAATACTTATTAATTTATCTCATTTCGGTCAGTTCCATATTTAAAATACAATGGGCGCTATTTTCATAGAAATGTTAATAAGCTCATATTTGCTGCATGTTATTGGGTTTTCTGTCCAAAAAAATCTCAGCTTTCTCAAAGCATTTTTGTTGATTAAATATATTCACTGTTTTTACTAGTAGTTGTAATAATGCCTCGAATCACAGTTTGTTTGGCCTAGTAGGGGATGCCTTTTTCTCTCCTCTGCAACCTCTTTTCTACAGAAGTGACGTTGCGAGCCTGTCTCTGCTCTATCGTAATTTTCATGGCAAGCGCTCGTCTGAGCTCTAATTAATGAACCCCTCCTTGTCAAACTTTTACAAAAAACACTCGTCTAGCTGTCAATAATTTTATCTATCAATAATTCCCTCCACTCTTTATCTGTGCCTAAACCTAAACATGCATTCCATGAACAGAGTTTCTTTCTTAGAACTGCACACCGATAGAACTCGCTTTCATTTGCCTGCTTTGCAGCTTACTACAATATGGTCGTCTTCAAGTCCAATGTAAACAAATTCTTGATGAGCCATCCTCTTAAGTAATCCAATTTACCAAATTTCCACTACTAACGATTATTTCGCTATTATTGTCCCAATGACTACTCATTAACCCTTATTCTCGAGTGACTTCTGGGCCTTGATAAGTGGTGACTTCTTTGTATATATAAAACAGTATTTTAAAGGTTTTTTTTTTCAAGATGCATGTATGAGGGAAATCTCCCATTTGACAATTAAAAAAAAAGTAAAGATTTACATTAAACTTTTAACACATTCATTGGACACAAATTCCCTGAATTTGAATTTTTACTTAATACTCCTTAAGCTTAAGCCTTAAATTTCAGATATTTTCTAGAATGAAAATCACTTAACAGATTTTGATCAAAATTGGAAAAAGCATTCTAGACATGAGGTTTAGTAGCATTATATCATGATTGTAAAGAGATGGAAACTCCTGAAAATCTAAGGAAACTTGTTGTCACTCAGACTCCAGGGAACACCATTTGTTATTGTCAATGAGCATAAATGACAATGGCTTGTGTTAAAACCCCAAGTGAGTAAATAATAATAATAATAATAATAATAATAATAATAATAATAATAAAGAATTATAAATAAATGATAAATAATTAGAAGATGAACGGTTATTGCTAGAAATAAATAAATGGCGAACAGCTGTTGCGATAATGCAAAATAATTTACACAGGTTATCGAAGGAGGTGGAGAGGGCTAGAAACCTGGGGATCCTTCTTGGCACTCATACTCCACATGTTATCAATAAGGTGCAATCACTGTCTTGTGTGAAAACTTTTAGTTAGTAAATAATAATAATAATAATAATAATAATAATAATAATAATAAAGAATGGGAGAAATTGGAATCAAAGGAATGATTAGAAAAATGCAACGAACAACAATCATAAAAACAGCTGAAATATTAAGAAAAAACCCTTTAACGTGGAAACTAACACACAGGAGCAACAAGTGCGAGCGAGACAAACTGCTGCAAAGGCAAAAACATGAAACACTACATGGAACCAAGAACACTGAAACCGCATATCTATAAGTTCTCTAACCCAACCCTACCACCATTACCCCCCCTCCCCCTCCCCCCTCTCCAAAGAGCGAGACCAAATAATCAAGTAGAGACAAGGAGGAATGAAAGACCGAAGAACTGACCAGACCTCAGCTGAATAAGTGCAAAGAGAACTGGGACCTTGGGGAGGCTTATTGCCACTCAAATCCCAGCAAAGACCAATAGCTGCTGCCAACAAGAAATCAATGGCAAACAGCTGTTGCGATAATGCAAATTTATTTGAAAATGTTATCGAAAGAGGTGGAGAATACTGGAAACCTGAGGAGACTTGTTGTCACTCAGCTTCCAGGGAACACCACAGGCTGTTTTCAGGGAAAGATCTCTGAAGACCTGTGTGAAAACTCTTTGTGAGCCAATAATAATAATAATTTATTTATGGATGACTTAATGTTGTATGCAAAGATCAAATACCAGCTAAATGTTTTGAAAGAACTGCTCAAATGTTCAGTAATGACATAGATATGGAATTTGGTATGAAAAAGTGTGGTCCTTGAACATTGGAAAGGGGGGAAATTGTTGAAAGTAGAAAAAAAAAATTTGAATGGGGAAATAAAAGAGGTTGGAGAATAAGGATACACTTAGGAATTGTACAATTAGATACAATTAGAGAAGTTGAAATGAAGGGAAAAATAGGAAAAGAATGCAAGAGAAAGCTATGGTTGGTTCTTAAGTCAAGATTGAATGGGAGAAACAAAATGTCTTCAGTAAACACATAGACAGTAGCTATATTTCGATTTGGGGCAGGTATTATTTAATATGGAAAAAAAAATGAAAAATATGAACAGGACGACAAGGAAAACGATGACAATGAATGGAGCTCTTCAGCTAAAAAGTGATGTTAATATGTTGTATGTGAAAAGAAAAGAGGGAAGACAAGGACTAATAGGTGTAGAATGATTTGTAAAAGAAGAAGAAAATAGTCTGAAAATGTACGTCTTCAACTGTAAGGAAAAGCTTATAAAGGGCATATCAAAATTTGAAAAATACAAGAGAGTGAATAAATAAGAAGCAAGAAATTTAAGGCAATAAATGAACAAAAAATGAAAGACAAGTGAATTGAGAAGAAAATGCATGGCCAGTTCAGTAGAGATCTACCAGAGACAGTAAACAAGAGAAAAACCCAGTGATGGTTGTCAAAATAAGACTTGAAGGTTGGGACACATCCCTAATATGTGATGTACAGGAGCAAATGCCCAGGAAAAATTATGTGAAATATCATATTGATAAAACGGTTGAAGGTCTCCTATGTCGACTGTGTGGACAGAAACGTGAGAATGTACAGCACTTCGTCAGTAGTTGTGAGAAGTTAGTTCAAAAGGAATACAAGAGACGGCATGACAATATTGCAAGAAAGGTCCACTGGAATGCATTGCAAAATGGTACGAGTATGTTCCAGAAGGGGTGGTAAGGATTGATAAGGTGAAATTATTGTGAGATATTAATATTCAATGTGATTATGTGATTGAAGCAAGGAGACCAGATTTAGTCTTGTTTGAAAAAAATGAACACAAAACAATAATCATTGATATAGCAGAACCAGATGATGTGAATGTGGAGGTAAAAGTAAATATATATATATATATATATATATATATATATATATATATATATATATATATATATATATATATATATATATATATATCAGAACCAGCTGATGTGATTGTGGAGGTAAAAGTAAGGGAGAAGGTCGAAAAATACCAAGACTTGAAAAGAGAGATAAAAAGATTGTGTCACTTGAAGAAGGTAGGAATTGTACCTATTGTGATAGGAGCTCTGAGGAGTGTAACAAAGGGATTTGACAAGTGGATTTAGAAAATTGGGATCCATTGCAACGTTGGAGTACTTTATAAAGCTGCCTTGTTGGGAACCGCCAGAATCTTGCGAAAAGTGCTGAAAGATTGAGAAAAGAAGATGCTGATAGCCTGTGGTCATTTGTTATGATACGCCTATCAGTATAAAATTGGCAATAACAAGAGCCAGATACAAAATGTGAATATTAATAATAATAATAATAATAATAATAATAATAATAATAATGATAATCTTGGGAAGGCTTAATGCCACTCAAATTCCAGTATAGACCAATGGCCGCTGCCAGCGAGAAATCAAAGGTATGAGGCTGTTGTGATGACGCAATTTTATTTGCAAATGCTATCGAAGGAGGTGGAGAGAGCTGGACGTCTGGAGAGAATGTTGTCACTCAGCTTCCAGAGAACACCACAGGTTTCCAATCAGATCTTTGATGACTTGTGTGAAAGTTCCATGTGAGCCAATAATAATAATAATAATAATAATAATAATAATAATATGTGATGACAATCTTCTGTCTAATTAAATAATGGCGTTCTGCATCCAGTCTGGTACATTACAGCATCTGCTATGGCTATAAAGTCAAAGTTGGAATTGCCTCTTCAGATGCAGGCCTGGGTGGATGATAAGGAAACCTAGGTTTTCCCAGTTACCAGGATCCCCTTTTCAGCGCTGCAAACAAAGATGGAAAGGCAAGCCTATATAGTTGGAGTCAGCACAGCTGCAAGAGTTGCGAGAAAGGTGTTGCAGTACTTCATCATCTATCTATCGGAACTCCAAACCGGATTTTTCTGTCAGGGTTCACTCTGACAAGTTATCACTCACAACCACCCCTTCTGGAACATGCTTGTACTATTTTTCACTGCATTCCAACCGTCTTTTCTTGCATACATCCTACTGGACCTTTTTTTGTAATATTGTCATGCCGTCTTGCCCTTTGCCAAAGTATCCACAAGGCAGTAGAACTAGTGTTGTTAATAATAATAATAATAATAATAATAATAATAACAAATAGAAGAAGGAGCAGTGAATGAAATCAACAAGGAAATCCTAAAGAAAACCATAGGAAAAAGGGTAAACTGGAGAGCACCAGGGCATGACGGGATACATGCATACTGGTTCAAAAAATTCACAACCTTACACGAAAGGCTAGCCCAAAACCTGAGAAGATGTATACAGGAAGCAAGCGTACCAGACTGGATGACAAAAGGCAGAACCACACTGCTACAGAAGGACATGGAGAAAGGAACTGTCCCTAGCAACTATAGGCCAATCACGTGCTTACCAACTACGTGGAAGATACTGCCAGCGCAACTGTGGGAACAAATCTACCACTCCCTGAATAACCATGGACTCATCCCCGAGGAGCAGAAAGGATGCCAAAAAGGAATAAGAGGAACACATGACCTGTTATATATAGATCAAAAGATCCTAAAGGAGGTAAAAAGGAGGAGAAAGAATTTAGCCATGGCATGGATCGACTACAAAAAAACGTACGACAGGATCCCCCAAACATGGATAATAGAATGCCTAAAAATGTACAAAATACCAAGCGGGATCACCAACGTAATAGAAAATGCAATGAAAACATGGAGACTGGAATTGACAGCGGATGGACAACACATAACAGAAAGAGGCACCTTCCAAGGAGACTCACTATCACCACTACTGTTCATCATAGCCATGATGCCCTTGAATAGTATTCTGAGAAAGTGCCAAGCCGGATACAAGTTCTCCAATACACAGGAAAAAATGAACCACTTGATGTACATGGACGATATGAAACTATTTGTAAGGACCGAAAAGGAGTTAGAGACACTAATCAACACTACCAGAATCTTCAGCCAAGATATCTAAATGGAATTGGGAATGGAGAAGTGTGCAAAATTAGTTATAAGAAAGGGAAAACTGGAAATGACAGAAGGCATGGAACTACCCAACCAAACAGAAATTAGGGCACTAGGGGAACAAGACGACTATAAATACTTGTGAATTCTGGAAACAGACACCATCAGAGCAACAGAAATGAAAGAGAAAATTAGAAAGGAATACCTCAGGAGAACAAGAAAACTCCTGGAAACGAAATTATATAGCAGAAACCTAATAAAAGGTATAAATACATGGGCAGTATCGCTAGTAAGATACTCTGGACCGTTTATAGGATGGACAAAAGAAGAACTGAGACAACTCGACCAGAAAACCAGGAAACTCATGACCATACATAATGCACTACACCCAAAGGACGATACTGACAGACTCTACGTGAAAAGGAAAGACGGAGGGAGATGACTGATCTGTATAGAAGACTGTGTGAAGGATACGAAAAAAGAACTAGAAAAATACATAATGCAAAACACTGAAAGGATAATTATGGCAGTAAGTGACACCGAAAAAAAACAACAAAACAGAAAACAGAGAGACAAACGACAAAATGAGAAAAGAGAAATGGGAAGAGAAACAACTCCACGGAAGATTCATAAGAATGACAAAAGATGAGAATAATGAAAACACTTGGACATGAATGTGAAAAGGATATATAAACCGAGAAAATGAATCTCTAATAACTGCAGCACAAGATAACTCGATAAGAACCAACCATATCAAAGCAAGGATCGATAAAACACAAGAAAACAGCAAATGCAGACTATGTGGACAGAGAGACGAAACGATAAACCATATAGTAAGTGAATGCAGCAAACTGGTCCAAAAGGAATACAAAAGCAGGCATGACCAAGTGGGGAGGGCGGTGCACTGGGAATTATGCAAACGACTGCGTTTTGAGCATACAGACAAATGGTACAAGCAACAGCACTCGAAAACGAGAACCACAAAATCCTATGGAACATGGAGATACAGACGGACAAACCCATCCAGGCAAGAAGACCAGATGTCGTAATAATTAACAAGAAAGAAAAATCCTGTCAAATCGTAGACTTTGCTGTCCCAGCTGACCACAGGGTGAGTATGAAAGAAAAGGAGAAATGAAGCAAATACACAGAGCTAGCCAGAGAGTTAAAAGGGATTTGGATGATGAAGAAAATCAAAATAGTACCAGTAATAGTAGGAGCACTAGGAACAATTCCGAAAAACTTCGAAAAAAGAATGGCAGAAATTGGAATCAGAGAAATAACTGCAAAAATATAACGCCTACCAATAAAGAAAACGACTGAAATATTAAGGAAAACCCTAGAATGTGGGGAATGATGCAAGACAATATAACAAAGAAGCGTTACAGGGAATGAAGAACGCCGAAGCTGCATATCTACAAGTTCTACATCACCATCATGCATTCCCCCATTGTCTCATCACCGTCTCCCCCCCCCAAATAGAAAAGTGATACCAAAGAGCCGAGAAGGGTCAAGGAGGATGGAAAGACCGAGGAGAGAGCGCTGGCCAGACCTCCGCTGGACAAGCGTGAAGAGAACTGGGATCGTGGGGAGGCTTAGTGCCACTCAAATTCCAGTATAAATCAATGGCCACTACCAGCGAGAAATCAATGGTATGAGGCTGTTGCGATGACACAGATTTATTTGCAAATGCTATCGAAGGAGGTGGAGAGAGCTGGACGTCTGGGGAGACTTGTTGTCACTCAGCTTCCAGAGAACACCACAGGTCTCAAAACCGATCGTTTGTTGGCTTGTGTGAAAGCTCCATGTGAGCCAATAATAGTAATAATAAACTTGTACACCTGCACATGCAGTAGCACCAACTCAATTTGATATTAAGAAAAATGTCAATGGAGAATGCAAATACCGATCAGGAAGCGCACCTTTGAAGCTTCTACGAGAAGTACATGGAAATAACTGGAATCCGGATGAGGTTTATTGCTACCCAAATTCCAGAGAAAATCAACGGCCATTATCAACAAGAAATCAACGATAAACAGCTGTTGTGACAATGCAAAATTGATTTGCAACGAGTATTGAGAGTGGTGAAGAGTACTGGAAACTCGGAGTGACTAGCTGTCACTTAGACTCCAGGGAGTACCACCTGTTCGATGTTGGCGTTAATGAAAGATCATTGATAATGACATGTGTGAGAATTCTTAGTAAGTAAATAATGCAGTTCATTTATAAGAAAGGAAGTCAAGGGCTTCGTCACATGATCGAGAACAAAACTTCAACCTGTACTTGTTAAAGGTTACATCACTTAAATCGATGATCTAATGAAAACCAACTTGTTGTACATTGAATGTAAGAAAAAAAAATGACGGAATACTTATGTGGAATGCAGATCTTGCTGACATAATAACATTATTATTTAGAAACCCATTCTTAAGACGGCAAAGGTGTTTTGTAACTATTCTGTACTTTCATCTAACAATTTGATAATAATAAAAAGATACTATAAAAATTTAATTTAACTTGAATATCCTATCTAAAAATAGCACGATCTGTATTCTGCATAAATACCAAGAAACGGTATAGTCCAGAATAGTTAACAATTGAGAACTTGTAAAAAAACAACAACAAAAAACAAATAAACAAAAAAAAAACCCAATAGAACAACAAATAATTCATAGCAAACTCAGTAGAATTAAACTCTCTACCGACCTGTATACATTTAACGTGCGGAAACTCTTTGTAAGATTTTTTTTGTTTCAGAATTTTGGTGGCGTAGATTATCAATTCACTTCACTAACCTCAATGTGATCTCATGAGGGATATTGTTCGAGGGATGCCACACAGACTTAGGGTTAGTGATAAATGTTTTTTTTTATATTATCTTTCAATATGAAAGTAATTGAAGTTAAGCGATCACCTTGGCCGCTATTTTGGTTTTCGTGTGTTGATTAGTCATATGAGCATTGATATAAAATTCTGAAATCAATAATCTTACAAACGGTTTATACGCGTTAAAAGTACACAGGTCGGCAGAGAATTTAATTCTACCGCGTTTGTTATAAATATGGATATGACAACAGCATATTCTTTTCATTGTTTTGACTCTCGAGTATATATCCAACATAGTTAGACACAGTTAATCAACCGAGAACCACATCACTCTATATAAAAGCATATACGATATCAACAGATACACACTCAAGAATCAAAACAATGAAAATAATATGCTGTTGTCCTAGCCTTAGTTATAATTTATTTATTTTTTATTTATTTATCTATTTATTTATTTTTGTTTACGAGTCCCCGACTGTTAACTATTCTCTACCGTTACTTTTTAAAATGAGAGAAATAGATGATTTGGGGAAATTTAATAAGAAAAAGGGTGACCTGTTAACACTACTAGCAATACTAATTATAATACGATAAACATATCGAGGTAAAATGACGGCTCTACGTGTTTTCGAGTAAGCTGAAAATGAATATTGAATTAAAATTTGCCGTAAACAAGTACTTTTCCGGATATTAAGCAATGTAATTCCTT
The DNA here is from genome assembly GCF_053919585.1 of Euprymna scolopes. NCBI lineage: Eukaryota > Metazoa > Mollusca > Cephalopoda > Sepiida > Sepiolidae > Euprymna > Euprymna scolopes. The sequence continues at coordinate 9,111,561 of NC_136513.1, forward strand.
ATGTTATCAGTGATGGCCATTTCTGTACGTGCAAGCGCATATTTTTGACGATGACATAAGGAATTACATTACCCAATATCCAAAAAACTACTTGTTTGTGGCAAATTTTAATGCAATATTCGTTTTCAGCATACCCGAAAACTGGTAAAAGTCGTTATTTTAAAGGTTAAGGTGAAAAAAAAAAATCCATATTAAAAAGAAAGGAAAGGAAAAAGGAACATTGAATGTAAAAAAGAAAGAATAGCAGATGAGGTATGCGAGAAATGGTTGCGCGGAGGACATTTTAATGAGAAAATAACATAATAATAATAATAATAATAATAATAATAATAATAATAATAATAATAATAATAATAATAATAATAATAATAATAATAATAATAATAATAATAATTACCTGAGACTGACTGTCCGGTCCAACCGGTGAAGATGTGTCTGAGAACATTTCAGTGAGATCGCAACTGTTTGCCGACGTGGACATAATTGAAGAATCGGGAAGCCGGAAATCTTTCCCAATTTCCAAGGCCACAGAATTGTTATGATGGCCATTGTTGTCCCCTTCTCGCGAAATACGATGAATCTGACGATGCACCGACTCTCTCGATTCGTTTATATGCATTGTAAATTTTAAACTTAAATTTTCCGAAATATCTTAAACTCGCCAACGGCTTCGGTAAAATTAGTTTTTTTTTTTTAATTGTTTTTATTCAAAATACTAAGTTTCAAATCTAAAGTTTGCTAAAAAATAAATAAATAAATAAATAAAATAATAATAATTCCAACCGCTCTTTTGTGCGATGAATAAATAAAGGTAAATTTGAACTTAAGTTTAAATTATTTAAAATTGTATTGCAAAGGGAACTTTAACAGAGTAGGTTTTTTTTTTGTTTGTTTACCAAATAAATGTCGTCACAACAGTAGCGATTGTGTCGGTCTTTCGCGTCTGTGGTAGAATTGACAGAGCCGCGTTCTTTACAGCCAGGAAAAAAATATTTAATAAGCCCGAAGGCACGCGCAGCGGAACCTTTTAAAAGCGAAAGAAAAAAAAAAAGGAAAACACAGACTGATTTTCCAAGTTTAAAAAAAGAAAAAAGAAAAAAGAAGCAAAACAAAACTGGGAATTCCCCGAGACAAAAAACGACCAATCAGAAAAAAAACAACAAAACATTTAGTTCCGTTTTCTTTAAGTATTTTAAGAAAAGCAAAAGAGAAAAGAAAAAGAAAAGAAAAAAAAGAAGAAAAAAGACCCTCCCAGTCACGATTACGAAACATCATACTGAACCGAACCAACACAACTATTTATTTTGTTAAAATACATATGAATGACCCTGTTTTATGTACACATAACCCAATTTAAATGAAGCGGAACGACGCCTAATAAACATCAAAGCATGTCACTGTTTTTTTAGAAAGCAAACTTGGCGACTCATAAGTTGGTATATCATACATTCATTTTAGGTTGGTGCAAAAATAATGTCGTTTTTTTTATATATGTTGAACGTAAAAATCGACATTATTTTTGCACCAACCTAAAATGAATGTATGATATACAAACATGAGTCGCCAAGTTTGCTTTTTTTTTCTTTTTTTTTTTTTTTACAAAGGAGGCACCACTTATCAAGGCCCGGAGGCCACTCGAGGATAAAGGCTAATGAGTGTATGGTAGTCAATGGGACTATATGGTAGGTACGTGCACTAATATGGCGGAAACTGATTGGGAGACATCGCTTTGAAAGCTGACTTATCATAATTTTTTTTTTTTATAGGTTTAGATTATTTTTTTTTTTTATTGTGTTTGAAAAGCCTTTAAAGCCTAAAGTTAATCTGTAAAAAAAGGGGGGGGATTACATGTAAAAAAAAAAAAAAAAAAAATAAATAAATAAATAATGAAAAATGTTTTCACGCCGGCGGCGGGCGGCGGAAACCGGGAAATTTAGCTAAATTTAGAATTAATTGCAAAAATCCCTTGAAAAGTAAATTAGTTTTTTTGAGCTATTTCAAGGATAATTAGTTAAGTAGTCGTAAGATATTGAATTAAATTCAATTAAAAGAAAATACAAACAAATATATTGTTTGCACAAAAAATAGCTTAATTTAGCACCCAAAAGGAAGAGATCTGGTCCGGCTTCGCACAATCAAAACAAACGAAAAAGCGTCGTGCATAAGTTCTACAGAAGTCAGTTTATTTTAAAATTTATAGAGGAATTGAAACATTATTGGTAAATGTGTAGTTTAGCGGCGTAAATTATTTGACAGACAAAAAATGTATAAAAACTATTTATTTTTATATAAAACACCTTATTAGACTCAAAGGCTGAAATAAAACTAGAAAAACTTTCTTTTCTTCATCATTTTTATTAGACATTCGAGACCGCCGTATTACATTTAAAATTTGGCCTTTCTAAAATTTGACAGATCGGCCTTGTTAAGGCCAAATTTGTCCTTTTTTTTAAGCACTTTCATTACAAAAAAAAAAAAAAAAAGAAAAATCTGGCGGCAAAACCATAGTTCATGAAAGAGCGTAAAAAGGCCAAATTTGGTCTTAATTTTTTTTTTTTTTTTAGATATGTTATTATTTGCGATACTAGAATTATGTAAGTACCATTTTTTTTTTTTTACTTGAAATTCAACAATTTTTCGTTAAGCACCAAAGGACGAATATGTTAAATTTTAGATTTCAAATAAAAGTATATTTTGGTATTTATGCAGAATATTTCAAATTTTTTTTTTTTTTTAATCATAGCAGTTATTAAGCGGTGCCGGGAGGCAGGGTGGGTTCGGCCCCCTTTTTTAAACCTTTGTTAGCAGAATGCCTGTACTTGTTGACCTGGTGTGGCTAGCGGTGGCTGTGGCACTGAGATTCTTTGCCTCTCATCATCGTCAACTCAGCAGTTACCTCCTCTTGCCCTGTCAGGAGCGGATGGTCGGGGTGCGGGTTGAGAGAGTGGAAGGGCTTTTGCTTTTTTCCTCAGTTTCGAGTTCGCACGTCTCTGGAAGGATGAGCTAACCGTAAATCTATCAAGAAAAAGTTTTTGACGTTAAACATTATGTTCTGTATTTTTCTCCTTTAGAGAAAAAATGTTAATTTCATTTCCATAATTGATACCTGAGACTTTTTGACGAGATTATTTTAAAACATGGGCAGAAAAATACCTATATAAATATTTTAATTTTTGTCTTTGTTAATCATTTTTTCGTTTAAAGACATTCCTCCTCGTCCGCGAAATAGGCAAGATGGCCGCGACACGATCGATCTCATTAAAATTTGATTTTCCTCTGTAAAAAACAAACAAACAAAAAAGAAAACAAAAAAATGATACTTGATCAAATAAAGTTACTTTTTTATGAAAAGATTATTCCATAACGTACAATATAATCTTTTTTTTTTTTTTTCCAATATTTTCATTTTTTATTGTCTTGATTAAACTAAATGAGTACCAGAATTTATTTCCTCAATAATTTTCTAGCCAGAATTCGTCATCGGGTACTTACGGGAGGAACCACAAAAAGGTTGCCAACATCCTAAGTAAAAGTGCTGATTTTGTGAACGAGCCGGATTCGAACTTGGAATACCCGTGTGGTCAGTCTGTGTCATTAATTAGTTGACCACTGTCACCTCAAAAATTGTTGATTGAAAGTACCGAATCACTATGTTATAATAGGTTTCGAAAGAATAAACTTATTGTTTCAGCATGGTCTGTATTCCGCATGAGTGTCCTTATTTTGACATTAAGCAAAAACAAATTACGCCGCTCAAATTATGTACAAGGGGCGTGCAATAAGTAATGCCCCTGACCCACTTCCCATAGCAGTAGAGCAATGAAACTTGGCACAGTTATTAGTCTTTCTCTACATAGGAACCACCCAGAGTTATGCATTTCTCCCATCGTTTGATGCAGCTCTGGAGACCGTTTTTGTAGAACACCCCAGATTGGTTCACCAACCTCGACGTGACTTCAGAAATCAAGGCTGCATCATCTGAGAAACGCTTTCCTTTCAAAAACAACTTCATGGCTGGGAAGAGGTGAAAGTCAGAGGGTGCAAGGTCAGGAGAGTAGGGAGGATGGGGTAGGATTTCATAACCACACGCCCATGCTTCTGATCTGGCGACATGCGAGTTGTGGACCGGAGCGTTGTCCTGCAGGAGGAGGGTACCTTTGCTGATCTTGCCCCACCTCTTGATTTTCATAGCTTCCCTTAATTTCCTCAAAAGTGAAGCATAATAGGCTTCTGTAATTGTGGTACCCTTTGCCAGAAAAGCTGTCATCACTACTCCGTCCTGGTCCCAGAAGACTGTGAGCATGACCTTGCCAGTGGAGGGATGCACCCTTGCCTTCTTTGGAGGTGGTGAGTCCAAGTGCTTCCACTGCATTGATTAGGCTTTGGTCTCTGGATCATAGTGATGGACCCAGGTTTCATCCTGTGTAATCAGTCTTTTGAAAAACTTTGACTCATCTTCTTGGCACATCTCCAAATTCATCCTCGAGCACTCAACGCATTCTCGCTTCTGGAATGGTGTGAGCAACCTGGGAATCCATCTGGCAGACACCTTATGCATATGCAAATGGTCATGAATGATAGTTTCCACAGACCCTGTACTAATCTTGACATCTTGGGCTATTTGGCGAATAGTAATGCGCCGATCTTCCAAAATGGCAGCCTCAACTTGACGGACAGATGCCTCATCAATGGCAGAAGGGGGGAGGCGACCAGGTCTGAGAGCTGTTTCCACAGACTTCCAGCCATGTTTGAATTCACGATGCCAGCGTTTTACAAGGTCATATGATGGGGCATTATCACCATAAGTTTGTTTCATTTCATCAAAAGTCTCCTGTTGTGTGCGTCCTTTCAAATACAAAAACCGGATCACTGCTCAACATTCAACAGGCTCCATTTCACACCTGACTCAGTTCAAACACCTGTAAAACAGAAACCACAATTAGTTCAGAGCTGTGATTTGCCACATAACCCGTAGAGATATAAATTATTGCACATACAAAATTTCAGCTAGATCAGACAACTGGAAGTGGGTCAGGGACATTACTTATTGCACGCCCCTCGTAAACTATGAATTTGAGATGTCGTCCAATGTTGAAAGGCGACACTTTTTAAAGTGAAAATTTCGTACTTTTGAAAATGGCGTTTATCGCGTTTTGACTTTGTAGTCTTCACACACACACGCGCGCAACCAAAAAATGGAAGAAATATCATATTGCTTTTTTTTTTAAACGAATTGAAATCCATTATTCTTGAGCACCTTTTTTTCCAGCAATATTTTTTATAATATTATTAATAGAATTTTAAAATTTATATTTTCCTAAAAAGACACCCCCATTTTTGTCTTTATGGATAGCACATTTAAATATTTTTATAAAAACGTTTTTAAATCAATTAATTTTTTTTTTGTCTAAATAAGATTTAGTATGATTTAGTATGATTTGCTATAAGAATGTGCAAAAATATAACATAAATACCTGAATTTCAAATAATTCCATCTTTTTATCACTCCATAGATTTCGCATGGCAAAATTAAAAAAAAAATCTAAAATTTAATGATAGTTTGGAAGAAACTATGGTAGCCTTTACATAACTAAATGAAATTCATTTTGTCCTGTAAATTTCCATGCATTTTTTACGTTTGTTTTGACGATTAAGTGAAGAATCAATTTTATAACGGTTTAATTCTTTTTTCATAAATGACACACACACACACACGCGCACACACACACACACACACACACACACACACACACACACACACACACACACACACACACACATATTTGTTGCCTACATATCTCCCGCCAAGTTAACCAACGATGAGGCTGGCCAGTACCAGATGGGTAAGCATTTTTGGGAATGCTAAGCACCGTATGTGTTAGAGACAACTCCTGCATTTAGTATCACGCTTTGTCATCTTGACCCTGTCTTGCCATCAGGACCAAGTGTTGAGAGAATGTGGTAGATGCAAGTTCCCCACACTTTAAATTAAGTCTAGCACAAACCACAGTAAAAAGGAAAAAGGAGAGATAATAACTGCTTGTAAGTACGAACAACTGTTTGTAGGCCGTATGGTCTATCATAGGTGAGGTAATATTATGTAACGAAAAATTGCAGAAAGAAATTATCATATTTTTAGCAAAATGCGCAGTTATTTATCGATTTTTCTTTTTTTTTGTATGGATTCCCCAAAGCATTTTCTATTTAATGGAGTATTAGCAATATTGTGTGCTGGTTACCTTTAATGCATCTAAAACCAAACTCCTATCTTTACATCATCAACGCTCTGATCCCCATCTGGCATCAATTGAAATGGATGGCTCTCATCTAGGAGAAGCCCCATGTTTTGACAAGCTTCTGGGCTTGACCTTTACTCCTGATCTGAAATGGAACACGTACATCAAGTTTGTTGCCAAGGTCGCTGGAAAGATGGTGGGATCCTTCTACCGCTCCAGAAGATATCTCACTACTGATGCAATTCTCTATCTGTATAACAGCCAAGTACGTCCAAGGATGGAATACTGCTGCCATATCTGGGCAGGAGCTGCTAAAAACAGCCTATCCTGCCTTGACAGAGTACAAAATAGACTTTGTGGTTTAGTGGGGGATGCCCTTTTCTCTTCCCTGCAACCTCTCTCCCACAGAAGAGACGTTGCAAGCCTATCTTTGTTTTATTGTTATTTCCATGGCAGGTGCTCGACTGAACTCCAATCTCTGGTCTCCCCTCGCCAATCTTTCACGAAAAACACCCGTCTAGCTGAATCCACTGTCAAAAACTTTCCCCACTCTTTATCTATGCCTAAATTAAAACGTAGATTCCATGAACAAAGCTTCTTTCTTAGAACTGCACGCCTGTGGAACTCTGTTCCGTAGCCTGCTTCCCTCCTGACTACAACTTGGATGTCTTCAAGTACAACGTAAACAAATTCCTGATGAACCGCCCCCTTAAGTAGACACTTTAAATATCCACACTAACGTACTGTACTTACAATAACCCTTATCCCTGAGTGGCTTCCGGGCCTTGATAAGTGGTAACCACCTTGTAAAAAAAAAAAAAAAAATTGGGTTAATTAAAAGAAAATTATTAATTTATTTTTCAAAGATGTAAAATTGGTGCTTATGCTAAACAAATATATATATATATATATATATATATATATATATATATATAGTGTTAGGACGATTACTCAGACTCGGGAATTGGAAAAATCGGAAAATTTGGGGGAATCGGTATTGGAATCGGGAAAATTGTTGCCTATTTTCCGATATCAAAACGATTCTTTTTATTGTCTTTTTTTTATTTGATTTTGTTTAAACCAAACTCTTTCATTGCTGGTAAATAATGATTAAAATAATAAATATTTATTGATTTTAAATTACCAGTAAAGCTAAATAAATCGATAGATCATCCTCCAAAAGTGTATTTTGACATTTAGGAAAATATCTTCATATTTAACATGGGTTTTTACGAAAATCAGGGAAATAACAATCTTATAGTTAAATAATTAGAGATTTATAAAGAATCAGAATCGGAATTAGTAATTGTATTGGAATCGGGAATTTAGCATGGAATCGGTAATTGTATCTGAATCAGTAAAAATGTATGAATCGTCCCATCACTAATATATATATATTGTTGAGATTGATTTTTCTGTGAACTCTTCTATTGATCGTCGCTTCCATATGAAAACATTTAACCACAGAAAGGCTGATTGGGATGGGCTTCACAGCTTCCTGTGTTACGTTCCTTGAGGTCCTATCTTTTGGTATGTCTCTGAATGATGCTGCAAACAAGTTACTGATTTTTTGTTGAAATTGACACCTTCATTCCTCATTGCAAGTTTCAATCCAAACCTCATTTTCCTTCCTGTTTTTCATCTGTTTGTGCTTCTGCCATTGCCCATCGTAATCATTACTTCAATCAGAATCGTCGAGATGGTTCTGAGGCTTCTTAACAGTTCTACAGAAGACTTAACAATGTCTGCAAAAGAGCACTTTCTGGCTATTCTCAAAAGATTTATAAGTCTTACATCTTATAAGGTTGGCTCTCTAGTGTGGTTAATAGTAGCAAATCTACTATTCCTCCTTTATTTAATGGTCTTCAGGTTATTTCATTTTGTAAGGTTGATTTCTTTGCTCATCTTTTTGTTGACAATTCTTCTATTAATGATTCTGCTGCTGTTCTTGCTTCGAAAACTGATGTCTCCTGATTCTATAATTACTAGCCAGGGTGCCAGGCGTTGCCCGGGTGTTTGGAGGTGTGTGTTGAGCAAAAGCGAAAAAGAAAGTGGAGGTGTGTGTAAGGGTGTTGATTGAGCAACAAAAAAAAAAAAAAAAAAAAAAAAGAAGGAAAATTTCGAGCGCTAAGAAAAAAAAAAAAAATAGGAGTAGTAAGCAGGTTCGAACCCGTAATGCGTCAGAGGAAAAAGAGGTGGAAAAAAAAACCAACAAAAAAAAAACCTGTCTTATCGATGTGCCTACCGTGGTCGTGATGTCACGGGCGGTCCAAATAACGCCTTTAAAGTGACGTCATGAATGCGAGGGTTGATTGACTTGCAAAATATGTTAGCGAAAAAATCGACCCTCCCTATGGAAACTGCCCAATTGAGGGTGAAGGAATTTATGTTTTTAGCCAATTTTTGGATATTTGTCTCCGAAGGGTCGCGCTTCAAAATGATACCAATTTCGTGAAAATCTGTCTCCTCTGTCAAAAGTTTTAGGCATAGATACATACATACATACATACATACATAAATACTGTAAGAAATTTCTTCCTCACACATCTCAATTTCCTCTCTGCAGAAGCAAATGAATTCCACAAACAAAAGCCATACCTTTAAACTCAAAATTTATTCACAAGTAACAGCAATGAAAATTCTTTGGTTTGGGTAACATTATGGGGTGTCCTTTGCAAAATGGTGGCCCGATTTGCCCCCATACGCATGGAGCCTTTAGTTCGAATTCCTATTGTTGGAATGTTAGTTCGTTGTTCCTTTGGAAGGATCCATGAATGTTCATAGTAAACTCAGCGGAAATGATGGCGCCTATAATCAGTCATATGTGAGTCCCTTGGAACTCAAGAAGAAATGAGATAAGATTCAACATTTGGAAAATAAATATGCAGAACAGTTTTTGAATGTCATCCTCAATAAGGATAAATTCAGCAATATAAGTTGTCTCTGCTTGTAGAGATGTGGCCTTCGTTCACCAACTGTTTGGTGTCCACGAAGGAATTGTCTTGGCTCCCTTGAGAGAGAGGGCCGCTGAGTTGAGTCTATCCCGATGCCGAGTTTGATTTATAGTGAAAAAGGAAGCATGATACAAAAAGGGCGCCAAGCAATTTACTTGACTCATTCAAAATTAACCAATCACAGACCGGCTACTAGAACTGTGTGGCCAGCCTAAACAAGAAAGATGGCGGTTGTATATGGAATTTCTCCAATACATACATACATACATACATACATACATACATACATTTAAACAGACAGGTAAGATTTATATTATAGATTACTCCAAAGATGGTTACTAGAATTCTTTCTGATTTTGACTAGGCTAAGGTTTCTGGTCCTGATTCAATTTCTGTTGTCATTCCCAAACATCGTGCTCCTGAACCCTCTTCTATCTTCTCACAATTATTCGACTTCTGTTTATCAAAATTGTGTTTCTCTTCTTGTTGGGAGGAATCCTCTGTGGCCTTATCTTTAAAAATGCTGGTGATCGATCTGACCATATATATGGATGAAACGCGGAATATTCTGTATAGCTCAATCGCCATATATATTTTATAACTTACTACCTAGCTCTACCTATGTATTGAGCACTGTTGAAGTAAATACTTAAAGTTTACGCATAAATCTATACTTTCGTATCCTGGGTTTTTAGATGCGTGTGTAGTTGGGGGGGGGGTAAATGAAAACAAAGCGTAGTAATAACTCTGTTTGAATATTATAATAAAAAACAATGTTAAAACTATCAAGAAGAAATCACGAAAAAAAAAAAAAACAATTAAAAAATGAACGTAATGCGATACGAACGGTCCGGCGGTGTCCGGGTGTTTGAAAAATCCAAAAAATTTGAGAGGGGGGGGGGGAGCTCGGACTCGAATCATTGAGGCGGAAGCGCCACAAAAAAAAAAAAAAAAGAAAAAAACGTGATGAATGAATAAAAAGTGAATTAGGTCAAATATCAATTCCGCAGTGAACGAATTCTAAATGAATTTGATTGTTTTCTCGAATTCTAAATGAATTTATTTGTTTTAATTTTAATTTAAGTGTAATACAAGTGAATTCACGATAGCGTTGTAATAATAAACAGTAAAGAATTAATTCTTTGCGTAAAAATGAATGTTTAGTTGCAAGCAATAATAAATAATGGTATAGTTATATTTCAAGGTTAGAGTCGTTAAAACCGGAAGTAAGAACTGGTTAGTCCCGCAGGTTGCGTCTTATACTAACTAAAAAAACAAAAGCGAAAAGAAAACCATAATAATAATCGCGTTATCGTTTTATATATTTTTATTTTTATTTTATTTAGTGTAAAAACAGAAAGCATAAATCAGGGAAAGATGATAAAAAAACAAACAAAAAACGGCATAAATAACCTTGTACGATTCCAAACTGGTGTTTCCTCGTACTGTTCCTTGTGAACGCACCTGGTGCGGTGTAAATGGGGAGCGGGAAAAGCAGGAATCTAATAGAGAGAAAAGATGTTGCAACTTCCATGGAGTCTAACCGATTTTGGTAGTGAACTCTCACCGGGAAAAATATAGGAATGTACGGTTATCGAGGAAGTGTAAGCTTACTAGGCCTATAGCACACCTCAAATCCTGTGCTGCAGATAGATAGATAGATAGATAGAAGATAGATAGATAGATAGATAGATAGATGGATAAATAGAAGATAGATAGATAGATAGAAGATAGAAGATAGATAGATAGAAGAAAAATAGAATAGAAGAAAAGAATAGAGAAGATGTATATATAAATATATATATATATATACACACATATATACATATATATATAAACATATACATGCATATATATATATATATATATATATATATATATATATATATATATATATATATAAAGCTGAACGTCTGTGTGTGTGTCTGGTCACGAATAGGCTTCTATATAATTGACTATTATAGAAAACTGATCACATATAATGATAGAAGATGTATCGAGACACAGGAATGGGTATGTTTGATCTGGCATAATGATGATTCATTAAAATTGTGGGGTCTGCGTACGTGCCTGGTCCACAAAGTATGGAAATAAAAAATTTAAAAATTAAAAAAAAAACGGTTACAAGTGTTTTTGATATAGATGTACATAATAATACTTTGATAAGTATGTTTTAACTTAAATAGGGATGGTATGATAAAATTGTGGTGTCTGCGTTCGCGCCTGACCTCCATAGAATAGAAATAGGCACAAACTTTAATAAAGACTTTTCATATCTACTGCGTAAGTATACTTTGATAACTACGCTTCAGTTTGAAGAAATATGGTATAATAAAATTATGGGGTGTTCGTTCGTGCATGACCTCCATAGAATGGAAATATGTCACAAAGTTTAACAAGGTTTTTTAATGTAGATCCACAGACTATTGTGATAAGTGTTTCAGTGTGAACAGGTATGGTATAATAAATTATGGGGTTTATCTATTTTATTTTTACTTTCATCATATTTTGCTTTGGTTTTGATACACCCAAATTCGAAGCTATCTCTTTACAACCCTTCCTTTTCATAACCTATCATACTTTCATAAATCAGAGTCCATTTTCTGGAGACTGCTTTTGTCAACAACGGGTACTTTTGCTAGTATATATATATATATATATATACATATATATATATATATATATATATATATATATATATATATATATATATATATACACATATATATACTCTACCAACTGAGAAAACGCCCCGCACACAAGAATTTCTATTAACCAACACAGATCAAGCAAACCGCGCCGAAATCCGACTGTGAAATGAACCTACTTCGTCTCAACAAGGGACGCGGTCATCCAACCAGCCAATAACCCCAAGCCGATGTCTCACAAGTAGGAGTTTTAACTCGAAAGGACGATGCCATCCAGCAATGCTAACCAAGCGAGCAACTTATGATAGGATTTTCAGAATGTGAGAGATTATATAATAAATTCCACAACCAAACAACGTCGCAACCCACAAGAGCCATACAGTCAACGAACCGGAAATGCAAGACTCGAGTTTCACCCTCATTTATAAAGGGCGGTTACCACCTGATGAAGGCCAGAGAAATAGTTGGCCGAAACGTCGTGAAACAACAACTAAGAAAGATGAGGGTAATAGTCCGCAATAAATAAATTAATGGTTAAATTTGTACTCGGTTTTTCATTAATTCATTCATTAATCCCCATTAATTCCTAACTAGTCATTAGACAGATACTATAATACTTAGTTTGCTGCACTTTTTCATAATAACGGTCCATGCAATATTTCAGTCAGATCGGCCTATTAGTTTCTGAGAAACCTTCTACAGAAAATGTGGTCTTGTGACTAATTCATATTAATTAGTATTTAATTGCTAACTGTGCATCAAACGGATGCCATAATACTTATTTCGCTACACCTTAGCCAAAGTTCATACAAGATTTTAGCTTGATTGGTCCAGAAGTTTCCAAGAAAATGTGGAAGTGACAGACAGATAAATAGACAGACAGACAGACAGACAGACAGACAGACAGACAGACTAAGAGAAATCTAATATAGATACATAAAGTGTAATACTTTGGCGTCAGGGATTAAAAAAAAAGAAGAACGGAACAATGTCTACACATCAGAACGTTTGTGTTTGACAGATTGTTATATAAACATTTGTTGTTTATTTTGATTTGAATAAGAATTAGGAATGTAGACACAATAACAGTGTATTCAAATAAGAATAGATTTTTTTTTAAACACTTACAAGCATTTTTTGTCAAAGATTACAAACCATAAATATTTGAACAAACACGAATTCACGTTTGTGAATTTTTGAGATGAGGATTGGTTAATCATATTATTTGTTCTCATCTTGAGTGTGATTTTCACAACGTTTCGGTCGATGTAACCTCCGACCTTCTTCAGGTGTATCTTATAATTACTTAGAACCGCTATCCAGTCATGGCTGATGGAACAAGAGCATGCTACGCCCGTGAAGTAAATAAAGGGTTCCACTCGAAATTCCGTCCAAATTCCTGAGTTCGATAGAAACATTCCCGAGTTCGACAAGATACATTTGAAGAAGGTCGGAGGTTACATCGACCGAAACTTAGTCCGATGAATAATAATACGAATAAACATGGATTCAGTTTTATTGTAAATTCTCATTTAGACGAGAAAAATTAATCCAAACGAAATCCAAACAATTTCTTTTATAAAAATCGCTCCAGACAAAGCGTAAAGCCACTTGATACATGGAGATAAAAATAAAAAAAACAAAAAAAAAACAAACAAAAAAAAAACATTGAAACTGAATTTTAGCACCTAATCTTGAACATAATTTACTTTTGTTCAGCCTAGAATATTTTAGTGTAAAATAACATGTCTTTTAGTTTGCTATATTTAAAAAAAAATTTTTTTATGGAAATCACTCCAGACAAAGCACGAATCCACTTGGTGTAAAAGCTAAAAAAACAAAACAAAACAAAGAAACCCTTCAAGATCAAAAACCTAGCTAATGATAAGTGTTGGAAATTAAATTAAAGTAAATATAGCTCATGTTTAAGCCACTCACGACTAGCAAATGTGTTCCAAAATTCATAATGATCAGTTAATTAGTTTAGAAGGAATCGGGGTATTTAGCAGAGAAGCCAACAAACGACTACAATGAAAAAAACAAAAAAACAATATATATATATATATATATATATATATATATATATATATATATATATATATATATTGGAACGATAAGATTTTTGTCGGGTTAACCCTAACAAACGACTACAACGAAAAAAACAAACAAAAAAAAACAATATATATATATATATATATATATATATATATATATATATATATATATATATATATATATATATTGAAAATAATAATAAAAAAAATAATGGCAGCATCTTCTTCTTTGGAAAGCAAGCTTCATTTTGATTTCAAGATTTACAGGTGTTTTGAAATTTTTTGGTATTTTTTTATGAGAGTACTCAGCGTAGTATAAACACCCCAACCTCTCCATATTAAGAACGGCTTTCGGAATAAACATCATGAATCTCGAAAGCTAATCTTAACATGAGGAGGTTGGGATGTTTATAGTACACTGGGTACTCTTGTAAAAAATACCCCAAAAATTCAAAAGGGGGCTTGCTATCCCAAAAAAAAGATGCCACCATTTTTTTTTCAAATCTACTCGGAAAACTGAATTTTTGAGATTAAATAAAGAGCAATAAAAACTACTTGAAAACGAAAACAAATAAGACAGATACGTATGAAATTAACTTTTATTGGCTACAGCAACATTTATTTCTTGTATATATTTATTTTTTTCGTATAGTTGTTTGTTGGCTTCTCTGCTAAATTACCGCAAATCGTATGATTAGAAATATATAAATATATACACATACCTTATTCCAATCCAGAAAATAGCAATTCTTCCATCTTTATCAAAAACATCACCAATGGAATGTGAGGACTAAAGGACAAAATAAGGGAAGCGAGAGTTACAAAGTTGCTGAAAATAAACCAAAAGTCTACTTTCTATTCTGTTAGTTTTGCATTGCTTTTATGTCTCCTTTTAAAAAAAAGAAGCGAAGTGAAGTGGCATTCACCGTAAGCAGGTTCAGCCGGCTTCCTACAAATGGGGGAGTTTCAAAAGAATACTGAATTCACAAACGGTCCTCAGTTTGATGTATATTCCAGTCAGGGAAGATGACAGTTTGGCACTCCTTGCTGGAAAGTCTTCACATTCTCCAACATACAGTGCCTAGAATTCCTTAAGAATCATCCATCTGATACCTACCAAGCTGAACATTGCTTAACTTTGGTGATCTTACAAGGACCTATATGTCAACGTGATTTTATCCCCTTGCAAACATAAAATCAAGATATTATGCCACTAAACCGTATATTTAGAATCCTCATTCCACTTTAGATCAAAATCCATTTCATAGTTTTATTTAAAAAAAAAATTAGCCTGGGTGCCTGGCGTTGCCCGGGCATTTGGAGATGTGTGTTGAGCAAAAAAAAAAAAAAAATGTGGTAGTAGGCAGGCAGGTAGGCAAGCAGACAGGCTCGAATCTGTACCACGAAGGAGGAAAAGAATGTGAAAAACAAAAAACACGACATCTTTGCTGTTGCGCCCAGTGCCAAACCAGAAGTGGCGAAGGTTTAAATTAAGGCTAGTCAATCGAAAAAGGGGATGACTTTCGAAAATATCAGCAAAAAAGCGACCCCTCCCTGTAGAAAAGTGCCCAGTTTAGGGTGAAGGAATTAATGTTTTTAGCCAATTTTTCAATATTTGTCGTCTGAAGGGTCAAGCTTCAAAACAGTACTTATCTCGTGAAAATCTATTGCCTTTGTCAAAAGTTTTAGGCAAACATACATACATGCATACATTTAAACAGACAGGTGAGATCTATATTATAAACTAGCCTGGATGTCTGGCGTTGCCCGGATGTTTGGAGGTGTGTGTTGAGCAAAAAAAAAAAAAAGGTGGTAATAGGCAGGCAAGCTCAAACCGTGAAGAAAGAAAAGGATGTGAAAAAAAAAAAAATGTGACGTCTTCGCCATTGTGTCCATCGCGAAACCGGATTTAGCGAAGATTTAAATTAAGGCTAGTCAATCAAAAAGAGGGGATGACTTTCGAAAATATCGGCGAAAAAAAGCGGCCGCTCCCTGTCGAAAAGTCCCAGTTGAGGATGAAGGAATTAATGTTTTTAGCCAATTTTTCAATATTTGTCATCCGAAGGGTCAAGCTTCAAAATAGTACTGATCTCGTGAAAATCTGTCACCTCTGTCGAAAGTCTTAGATTTTAGACAAACATACATACATACATACATACATACATTTAAACAGACAGGTGAGGTTTATAATGTAGATGTCTCAAATCTAAGGAATAATGGGTCCTTAAGAATAAATTGAAATTAAGGAGCTCAATTATGTAACATAGTGGTTATGAGCATGTGGGAAAGTATCAGCAGCCGCGAAGGATGGCTGGCTGTGAAGAGATTAGCAGCAGCGAAGGATGGCTGGCTGTGAAGAGATTAGCAGCAGCGAAGGATGGCTGGCTGCGAAGAGATTAGCAGCAGCAGTAGAATCAGCAGCAGTAGCTGAAAAAAAGGAATATGCAAATTCAGAAGTGTGCGTGAGAAGAAAAATGAAAAAAAGAGAAAAATGCACGATGTGTTTGAGCAGAAACAAAATGGGCGTCGAAGAGAATGGACGTATGAAGTTGAAGATGAGAATGGGCCGACTGGGCCCAGCATGCAGTCGGAATAAAGAGAAACACATGCCAGTCTAAAATGGACAGGTGGCAGTGAGAGACTTTTAGGTGGTGCCGAAAATAATGGTAATAAATGCGTTTTGTTTTTATGAATTACAAAAGTGAAGTGTAACGGCAATGTTACAATTAATCTCTTGATGATTATGAATCAGATGCAAATGTGAAATATCTGGATTTTCAAATGGTTGTGCCAATATTATGAACACTAAAAATCCTTTAAAATACAATAAAAACAAGTGAAATTTGAGGAATATTTATTAATTGATGTCTAATGCATATTGCTAAAGTTTTCACAAAAAGTTAGAGATATTTCAATTTTCACAAAAGGCCTCCACCCGCTTTTTAACCCCTTTGCATAGAACTAAATTAAAGTAAATATAGCTTATATTTGAGCAACTTACCCATGGCAAATGTGTTCCAAAAGTCATAATGATTCGTTAATTAGTTTAGAAGTGAATCTTATGCATAGAAATATATAAATATATACCCATACTTAGTCTATAATACAGGATGGCCCACTTAAAATTAGCCCAATCAAAATCTAATGTTTCTCTAATCATTTTTTTTTGTTTTCAGATTAAGCTTCCTAATTTCTTAAAATCAACATTTAAATTTTTTAAAGTATGGTGCTTTCACTGTAGGAGAGAATAGTGATTGTGGAATCCTACCAGAACAATAAGCAAAGGGTTAGCGGGGAAGGGCAGAGCGGTAGCTCTAGATATATCTAAGGCTTTTGACAGGGTATGTCATGAGGGTCTCCTCAGGAAAATTAGATCATACGGTATCACTGGTAGAATACTTAACATAATTAAATCCTTCTTAGATAAGAGAAAAATCCAGGTTGTCCTCGACGGTCGTACATCTAAACAATATGATATAAATGCGGGGGTGCCCCAGGGTTCTATCCTTGGACCTCTATTGTTCCTGATATTCATAAATGACCTCCCCGACAAAATTGCCTCTGAGATGGGTATATATGCTGATGACACTACACTCTATGGCAGGCACAACAGGAAGACGAATGAACACATTTCTAAAGAAATGGCAGAAACACTAGAGGAAGACCTCCAATGTGTGTTGGAATGAGGACAAAAGTGGTTGGTCACGTTCAATGCTGCCAAGACTAAACTAGTTTCATTTAATAATTACAAGAAACCCTCTCTACCACCTATAGCAATGGCCAACGACTCTTTATCTGAGAGTACATCTTTCAAACTCCTTGGCCTAACGTTCACAGGAAACATGAGTTGGAACAATTATATTGAAGGCATTGCCAGGCCCGCTGCAAGAAAGGTGGGCTTTCTCTACCATGCTAGACAACTACTAACGCCTGAAAGTATCCTGTACCTCTATAAGGCCACCATTCGCCCATGTATGGAGTATTGCTGTCACATCTGGGCTGGTGCATCTGCTACTAGTCTCTCGCTCCTTGACAAGTTTCAAAAGAGAGTCGCAAACCTGATAGGCCCTGAACTGGCATCTAAGCTTCAGCCTTTGTCCCATCGACGAAATGTTGCATCCCTCTGCCTTTTCTACAAGTATTTTAGTGGTGAATGTTCTGACGAACTGCAATCACTTGTACCCCCACGACATGAGCACCCTCGACAAACCCGACAGGCAGCTAAATCCCACCCCCACACTGTAGAGATCCCTAGATGTAAAAGATCTTTTTACTCCAATAGTTTCTTCCCCAGAACCGCTAGACTCTGGAAATCCATTCCAGGTCCCTGCTTCCCCAATAGTACTGACGTGCAGAAGTTCAAGTGTAACGTGAACCGACATCTTGCTGCCCAAATCCCTACATAGTACCCCAGTAGTTATTGCCCCTGATAGTAGCCCCCTACACTAAAGTGGCAATTTGCCTTGTTTGGGGGGAAAATGTAATAAAAAAAAAAATAAATAAAAAAAAGTTATGGCCATCACGTTCCCAGGACTTGTCATCATGTGATTTTAATCTTTGGGGGACTTTAAAACAGAAAGGTTATGGAAATAATCCTCACAAACTAGATCAACTAAAGGAGAACATTACCAATCACCAGAGAAGATCTACAGGCAGTATCTGCAAACGGTGTTAAACGTGCCCAGAAATGCATAGATGTTAACGGGGAGATATTCTCTCTTTTTTTTTTTATTTTACTTCAGTAAGTTTTAAGAGATCAAGGAACTCCCCCCTTGAGCTAACATTTGATTCTGTTATGATTTAAATTTATATCCGTGGGCTCTTTTAAGAATAGATGCTGTTCTCTTTATGGCTGCTATTTGTATTTCGTTACAACCTGGTCTTCCATGGATTGCTTCTAAGTATTTCTGAAGATAGATTCTTTTTTATTAAACCAGTTGCTCCTATCACAACCAGTATAATGTCTATTTCTTTCAAAGACCCTGTTGTTCATAGATCATTTTTTAGATCCTGACATTTTGTTATCTTTTTCCGTTCAGCTCTATAAAGGCACAAATCATTTGGGACTGTGACATCAATAATGAGCGTAGATCTTTCGGGCTTGTTTCATATTACAATGTATAGTTTGATGGCTTTGTCTTTTATGTATCTGCCCGCTTGTATGTCTTTGTCATAGAACACTGTTACATTTCTGTTTGATGTTATCGGTGGTGGTTCATGTTCCCAGATGTTTGTCGATCTGTCACGTTGCATCTTTACACAGATTTTCCAATGGAGGTATTTACATACTTTGTTGTGACAGGCAGTGTAAAGACCATCTGTCAATAAGATTGGGCATGCAGACATTAGGTGGTTTGGGCTCTCAATCGCTGAGTGGCAAAACCGGCGTTGGCCATTTGCTTGTATGCCAGCCATTTTTTTAATCCATTTGTGAGTAAGACCTGATTTTGACTGGCTATAATGAGTCTTTCTTTTCAAATAGAAGTTTCCCGCTCTTGAGCCATTGGAATGAAGCATCCCTGTCTATATATTCCTGTTTAAGCTCCAGGAACTTTCCTGCTCTTTCATGTAGTTCTGATCCTTGTTTTCTTATGTTTATCTCGATGCTTGTACGTCTAGCTAAATATATATATGGTATAATCACATTGACACACCGGTTCTCATCAGATCACCGAAGTTAAGCAACATTGAGCTTGGCTAGTACTAGATGAGTGACCATTTGAGAATTCTAGGCGCTGTATGTGCTCTCCACTTATCTCACCATTTTTTCCAGTCGTCCTGAACCTTCACTCGCCACTGGTATTTGACAACACTGACCCAGGAGAGGTGTAGTTGGAGATTACACAACTTTTGCCACAAAAATTCCATGCAAAGGCACCCTTACAGAGGATATCTATAGTCTGTCAAGACTGAAGGAAACTACCATGTCCAGACAAACAAACAAATGAAACAAAAAAAAATTAGAAAACAACCACACACAAAATTGGTACTTCTTTAGTCGGCGTTATCCTGAATATCTAAAATTTAGAAAGAAATTGACTCTAAACAGGGGCAAATTTTGTCAGAGCTGTCAGTGCCCTCGGCATTTAATGTACTAGCTAAAGTAAAGTAACTCTAATATTTTAATTAGGGAACTAAATCCCTTATGCCGACTCATTCATTGGGGAATCTATAAGAATGAATTGTCTTTTTTTTTTCTTTCTTTGAAGATTATAATGCTGGGTATGGGGCAGCCAAACCAGGTGCCGACATTACCCTGTTTTTTATTGAAACAAACCGAGAGCTCTTTTTAATATCCTCGCTGTTCCCTTAAGTGCAATTGCCTGGATCTCTTTTGCACTGGGTTCACCAGGAATATTAGTTAGGTAGGACTTCAGGTTCTTCTTCATAAGCCCTGTAGCACCTACAATGACTAGTATGATTGCTATCTCCTTAAGATTCCAGTTTCTTTTCATATCATAATTGAGACCTTGATATTTGGTCTGTTTTTCTCTTTCAGCTGTGTGTGTGTGTGTGTATGCATGTGTGTGTGTGTGTGTATGTCCAGAAAGAAGAATGGACTGAGCACAGAAGAAAGAAGCGAGTGGAGAGAGGGAGGATGAAAACGGAGGAAAATGAAAAAGAGGAAGAGATAGAAGTTTTAATAGGAATATGTTACACTTTTACTCCGGGCAACGCCGGGTATTGCTGATAGTGTTATATAAATGATGATTAATTGAAAAAAAATATGATAAAACTATGACTAATTTTGTGTAAATGCCTTTATATAAAATCATTGAATGCCAGCAGCTTAGTAAAACATTTTTTATTTCAATACATGATGATTCGGTAAGAATTTTAAAGCCAGAAATAACTTTCTATTGGAGAGATTAAATGCCTACACAAACACAAAGTAATCCAATTGTATTCTAAAACTATGAACATAAAATTGATAAAATAATAATCTTTAAGTAACTGATAACTGGTGTATCCACATTCGTAAGAAACATGCTTCTGAATAGTTTGGATTATTTGCATTATTCGTAGTACAGTTCTCATCTTGTGTGCTATTCGAACAGCACACACACACACACACACACACACACACACACACACACACACACACACACACACACACACACACACACACACACACATATTAGTGATGGAATGATTCCAATAATTTTTTCCGACTTTTTGTTTTTTTTACAAAGTATCCACCACTTAACAAGGCCCGGAGGTCACTCGAGGATAAGAGTTAATGAGGGTACAGTAGTCAATGAGAAAATGTGGTAGTAAGCATTCGTAGTGGAAATTTGGTAAATTGGATTACTTAAGGAGACGGCTCATCATGAACTTGTTTACGTTGGACTTGAAGACAATCATATTGTAATCAGTTGGAAACAGGAAAACGGAACAGAGTTCCACAGGTGTGCAGTTCTAAGAAAGAAGCTTTGTTCATGGAATCTACGTTTAGGTTTAAGCACAGATAAATAGGGAGGGGAATTATTGCTAGTGGTTTCAACTAGATGAGTATTTTTCGTGAGTCAGGACAGGAGGGACCATAGATTGAAGCTCAGTCGAGCATTTGCAATGAAAATAACGATAAAGAAGAGACAAACTCACAACATCTTTCTGTGAGAAAGAGGTTGCTGGAAAGAGAAAAGGACATCTCCTACGAGGCCATGAAGTCTATTTTGGACTCTATCAAGGCAGGACAAGTCCTTTCTAGCAGCTCCTGCCCAGATGTGGCAACAGTACTCCATCCTTGGACTTACCTGGCTCTTATATAAATAGAAAATGCATCAGCAGTGAGATATCTACTGGATTGATAGAAGGATCCCAACATTTTTCCAGCGGCCTTGGCAACAGATTTGATGTACGTGTTCCATTTAAGATCAGGAGTAAAGGTTAAACTCAGACGCTTGTCAAAACATGAAACCTCCCCAAGACGAGAGCAATTCATTTCAGTTGATGCCAGATGGGGATCAAAACATTGATGATGTAAAGATAGAAGCTTGGTTTTAGATGCATTAAAAGTAACAAGCCACTCCTTTCCTCATTGTTCCACGTGCTCAAGATCAGAGGTGAGAGAATCGGAGAGAACTTGGTCGTTTACGGTCTTAGATGTGCTACCATAGATGGTAGTGTCATCAGCATAAATGTTTATGAATGATGTAAGAATGTGATTTGGAAGATCATTAATGTAGAGCAGGAAAAAAGTTGGGCCCAGGATGGACCAGGAGGGACTCCAGCATTAATACTGTGAGCTTCTGATTTCTGTCCATCAACCACTACTCTTATGAACCTATCAGAGAGAAATGATTTAATAATTGAAAACATTTCCAGCTATATCGTAGCTGGAAATTTTGTGGAGTAGACCTGTATGCAATACCCTATCAAAGGCCTTTGATAAGTCAAAGGCAATTGTCCTAGAAAGGAAGCCTCCATTGAGAGATTCACTAATCCTATGAGATATAACTGTTAGGCACATCTGCTGTAGATCTAGCAGAATAGAAACCATATTGCATCTCACTATTTAACACAGATTCCAGCAACTTACTTGTGATGCACAGGAGATGATTGGTGTGTATTGAGAGAGAGATGCAGTCACCAGAATTTTTAAATATAAGACATACTGATGAGGTTTTCCAGGATGTTGGGAAGCAATTATCCTTAAGATAATTCCGATACAATTACTGATTTCGTATTGAATCTCTAATTACTGATTCCGATTCTTTAGAAATCTCTAAATATTTAACAAAAGTATTAAATGTGTTCTCAAACATAAAAATACATGGGGGATAATCTGTAGATTTTAGTTTTACTGACATTTTGAAACCAATAAATATTTAATATTTCATCATTATTATCAGCAGTAGAAGGTTTTGCTTTGAGCAATATCAATTAAAAAAGGACAATTAAAATTGCATAGATAAATAGTCACAAACTTTTCCGATTCTGATACCCCTAAAAGTTCTGATTTTTTCGATTCCGATTAATTCGTTCCGAAACTAATATATATATATATATATATATATATATATATATATATATATATATATATATATATATATATATATATATTTTCAGAAGTTTAGATAAGATAAGCCATCGGTACCGTCGGTTTCAAACCTGATAACAGGGAACTGTTTTAGTTCCCAATATCAAGCTTTCTTCAGCTGATCTATCTCATCTCATCAACTACTACTCTTATGAACCTATCAGAGAGAAATGATTTAATAATTGAGAAGACATTTCAAGCTATACTGTAGCTGGAGATCCTGTGAAGTAAACCTTTATGCCATACCCTATCAAAGGCCTTATATGTCAAGAGCAATTTCCCTAGTAAGTTTGCCCCTGTCGAGAGATTCACTAATCCTATGAGATATAACTGTAAGCACATCTACTGTAGATCTAGCAGAACGGAAACCATATTGTATCACTTAGAAGGTTATTTTTGCTGAGATGGTTGATTACTTCTCTATTTAACACAGATTCCAGCAACTTACTCATGACGCACAGAAGACTTATTGGCCTGTACTGAGAGGGGGATGAGCGATCACCTGAATTCTTAAATACAGGGCATATTGATGAGATTTTCCAGGCTGATGGAAGCAATTCTCCTTAAGACAACGTTTAAACAGTTTTGTAAGTATGGGTGCAAGTTCTGGTTGAAGTTTTTTTAGTACTATAATTGGAATACCGTCAGGGCCGGTTGCTTTACTGGAATCAAGGTTTTTGATTAGCTTGGCAACATCATGTACAGATATTTGTATATCACATAGCGTGTTTTCTGATATAGGAGGAAATATTGGTCGCAAAGGGTAGAATTAGCTGCAGAGTTCTTGGCAAAGAGTTTAGCTTTGTCTGATGCTGACGAGATTACTTCAGGTTCATTGATGATAGTTGGGATAGAACACATGTTTCTATTCAGGAATATATATACATATATATATATATATATATATATATATATATATATACACACACACACACACACACACACACACACACACACACACACACACATATATATATATATATATGTGTGTGTGTGTGTGTGTGTGTGTGTATGTATATATATGTATATATATATATATATATATATATATATATATATATATATGGTGATTGTCACTTCTTGACAGAAGACCATCTTTCCCTTGCTTTATGATTACTCATTTATTTTCATGTATTTTTTAAATATCTTCTTTTTTTTTAATCAAAATTATATACACACATATATATACCTATACACACATACATATATACATGTGGAGATGTGATCAAGATGCATCAATTTCTATCTACTGTGGAAGCGAAGGTGGCTCTTCAAACCAACCCTGCTCTTACACAGTCTGTTGCAAAAGTCACACTTAAGCTGAGATTGAGCGATGCCAACTGGTGCTGCTCTACTGTGGACGTTCATATGACGCTTCAGGCCTCCACTCGATTTACAGACCACAGGGCAAACAGAACATCTGTGCGCTGCAATGTTTTCTCCATCAAAGAAAGATTGATCTAGATGTGAACGCTTGTGGCTCGCTAGGCCAGCTCCAGATAAATTTTACCGCATAAATTACAGGTGTATATATATATATATATATATATATATATATATATATATATATATATATATATATATATATATATATAATGGATCTGCTCAACAATTTTCAACATACGAGGTTCACCTAAACTGTTCAAAATTCACGCAGATGATTTGTTTAGAGCGGTAAAGGCTTGTGTAGAACTATGCACACTTTTTTTGGAACAACTGCTTATCTCAGTCGGTGCAGCTGAATGTCATGGACAGAGTAGACAGTAGCTCTCAGGTTTTATCTGAGTTTTCCTTCTTCTAGATGCGTGTCTTAATGAAATATGAGGGTGCATCTCTTCTACTGGTTTTTAAGTGCGCTTCCAGATACAAACCTGGAAATGCCTATGCTCTGGCATAGTACATACCGCGCTTAGTATTCCCGAATGGTCACTCCTCTGCTACTGGTCAGGTTCATTGTTGCGTAAATTCAGTGATATAACTAGAAGCAATGTGTCAACGTGATTATGCTACATATGAGGTGCTTTAAATAAGTTTCCAGACGTTTTTCGCATGGGCATTTTTATTGATAGTACACACATGAAACTCTAGTCTCTTTCGAAGTAATCTCCTCCTGCTGCAATGCACTTGTACCGAACTAATAACTTCTGGAAGACCCCATAGAAGTCCTCTTGTATGAGCATGTCAATTGACCCTCGTCACAGCCTCTTTCATCTTCTCAATTGTCTCATAACGACAGGCTCTAAGGTTTTCCTTGAGCTTAGGGAATAACCAAAAGTCACAGGAAGCAAGATCTGGTGAGTAGGGAGAGTGAGGAACTGTCTTGATGTCCATCTAGATCAAATAGTTTGTGACAAGGATGGAATTGTGGATTAGTGCATTGTCCTGGTGGAAACATCACTGTCTCGATTTGAAGAGTGCTGGTCTCTTCCAATAGAATCTCTTCTTGAGCTCCCTTAAAACCTCAAAATAGTAGTCCTTGTTGACTGCCTGTCCAGTGAGACCCCAGTGCTTATAGATCATGCCCGTGTTGTCAAAGAAAGGGATCATCATAAGTTTCTGGGTGGATTTGCTCTGTCTGACTTTCTTAGGGCAATGGAGAACCAGCCTGCTTTTACTGGGAACTCTATCTCTAGGTCTCTGGGTCATAGCAGTAAATCCAGCTTTAATTGCAGGTCACCAGAGCATCAAAACCTGCAGGATCTGAATTGATCAGCCTGACCATCTCCCTGCTGTCATGACAACGTTTTCTGTCTGATCTTCTCTGAGGATCCTTGTGACAAACTTCATGCAAATCTTCCGTATCTTCAGTTCCTCCTCAATAATTGTGCACACAGTTCCCTCACTGACATCAAACTGTGTACTTATTGTCTCTATAGACACATGACAGTCCTTATCAATGAAATTCTTTATTTTGCCCATCAACTATGGTGTTCTGACTTTCTTACTCCTCCCACACCCCTCATCATCCCTCACAGAATCTCTGCTTTCCTTGAATCTCTTATGTCACTCAAAAACTGATGCTTGATTCTTGCAAGATGATCCAAAAACAGTCTGAAGCGTTCCATACATTTCTGTAACATTTTTTCCAAGTTTTAAAGAGAATTTTATTGCATATCTTCTAAAGTTTTCTCACGTCCAGATTGCATTTTTGAAATTCACCAGCTGTGATAATCAGATTTTAGTCGGATGTATCTAAATTCTTGCTGTATCTGTTCATTTGAACTTGAAATCATAAAAATTGGTCGGTCATCCTATATGTTGTATAGCAATAACATACTGAATTTTTAAGTGTTTATAACAATTTTAAATGCCTGTAAAAAAAAAAGTCTAGAAACGTATTGAAGGCACCTCATATATGTAAACACTTACGTAATATGTTAGCTGTCAGTTAAGCCAAAGAAGGTTTAACTGCTCTTTTTAATATTTTTAAACCTGGGAAAAGAAATGCTTTAGTCACTGAAAAACATGACCATGTGCGGGGTCATATGGTACAAGTGACACAAGGCGACTTTACATACTTGTATCAATATAAAGACGACCAAATTGAAAAATCTGTAGAAAAATCTGAGGCGCTTCTACAGAATTGGGACGAGATTTTGTAGTCGATGAATGGAGTTTTCAGAGAAACAAACAATGGTTTCAACTGATTTTTTTGTCAATTCTAATAAGTTAAAATCTTAGCTTTCAAATTATGCAGTCTAAATTATATAAATATTACTGAATTATTAAACAAAACAACTTTAATCGTGTTAGCAGGTGAAAATTGCCGCCACCTCGTTTAAATCAAAACGGAAAATTACCTCCCATTTGAACTCTCCTGTGTCTTACGATCGTTTTCATCAAATTATATTTTTTTCTTTTCTTTAATAAATGATTTTTTACCTTATCGATTTCATTATTACGATTCAGTATTATGATTTCTGCAATTTCGTCCCAATAGTGTAGAAGTGCCAAATCTGATTTTAATCCGGGGTGACTTCATACATTTGAAACTTCAGAATTATGCACTATTTGTTTAAATAATAAAAGAGAAAAACAAACTTACCACAAATTATAGGTTCAGAAATATTTTGTTTTCGAGTTAAAGGTCATTGAAACATATACTGTTCAATATTCTTTATTATAAACATCTAACATGTACAAGGTGTTTCATGGTGCAATGTTAGTTTACCTAAAATATATATATAAAAACACTCCCAAAAAGTTGCAACACTTTTAAAACCGTGCAAGTCGGTAGAAAATTATGTTTTTTTTTTTTTTTTTTTTTTTTTTTTTACTATTGGTAACAGTTTATATTTCAGAAGTTTTTAGACGAGGATTCCTGTTGTTTTGATCATTCAGATTACTTGTCTCATATTGGGTGTTATTTTCAAGATTTCGATTAATGTATCCTCCGACCTTCTTCGGGTGTATCTTATCGAACGTGAGATTTTTTCCTGTCAAAATTCTGTGCAGATACCCAAGTTTGACAGAAATATTCTCTAGTTTGACAGAAAGATTCCCAAGTTTGACAGAAATATTCTCTAGTATTACAGAAAGATTTCTGAGTTTGACAAAGTACACCTAAAAAAGATGTTGAAGGCTACAGTGACCGAAAAGTTGTGAAAATAACATCCAAGATGAGCACAGTAGTCCAAATAATCTAAATAATATTGTTTTGAGTTAGTTTCAGTTCGTAACATCTTAATGATTAGTCAAAAATTATTTAGTGTTTCTCGAAGGAGTAGTAATATATTTTGGAAATCATGCCATATAGTTAACATCTGAGAAATAAAAAAGAAAATCAAAAACAAAAGAGAACAAAATATAAAACAAATAGGTTTTACAAAACGAACAAAAACTGACTTTCTTTTTACCAACCGGTATAGATTTACAGTTCTGAAACTTTTTGTGTTATTGCCTATTGAAACAAATAAGTCAACATTCTTTGTTTGATGGTGTATAGTTATTTCTACGTGTAGAATAGATACACACTATCCCCATGGCAGGATCGCAGGTAAAATAAGGCTGGGCCTGGTGTTGCCACATGCACCAACAAAACCATAAAAAATGAGAAATATATATATATAAAAACTGTGGAGCTAAGAAGAAAAACTCTCTGATAGTCAACATGTGTGGCCCGATCAGCATCCTGCAAATGTTGACTTTTATTATTTAAGGCAACAGAATTTTAAAAAAATAGTTCATCCGTCAGAACAACAAAAACCATCTGATGATCCTAAGGATGATGGATGATAAACACTGGGAGCTTATTTAAAGTGAAGCTAATTTGTGCAGAGCCAGCCTCACTCTCTCTTTCCAACAAGTTTGATCCAGCAGTAGGACAGGGTCAAGACAGCGAGAGGCCAGGTGAAATGCAGGAGTTACCAAAAGTGTCGACGTCCTCCTGCTTGCAGCACCTGGTATTCCCAAATAGTCACCCCTCTGGTACTGGCCAAGCTCAACATTGCTTAACATCAGTGACCAAACGAGATTATGCTATATAACAACAGAGTACAATAAACCAAGTACAAATAAATATATATGGTCAACAAAAACCAAAGACGATGCAGAAGAAAAATGGACCACAAAGAAAATGAAACTAGTAATAGAGTGCTATTACAACAGCAACCCTCCCACCCCACACACAAAGAGACACATATATAGAACATAATCCCGAAGTTATACCATATATTTTGCAAATGCCGATGCGTTTGAAGAATCTATTCTAGGTCCAACCCTCTTCCTGACATTCATCCATAACCTTCAAAATCATATTCTGAGATATTTGGGTATCATTCACTCAGGCACCATGACCATCAACGGTAGGTAATTCAGCGATGCCTCAGGAGTGCTAATATGCAAAACCACTTTTTAATCTGAAAATTTAAATATGTGTGTGCGTGTGTGTGTGTGTAATACATACCAGAAACTTGTGTGTGTGTGTGTGTGTGTGTTAATCATTAGGGCTATGACAAGAGAATATTGTTTTCATTATTTTGATTCTCGAGTATATATCAGTTAATATCTTATACGTCTTTAGATAGAGTGATGACGTTTTTAGATAGAGTGATATCTTATACGTTTATAGATAGAGTGATATCTTATACGTTTATAGATAGAGTGATATCTTATACGTTTATAGATAGAGTGATATCTTATACCTTTTTAGATAGAGTGATATCTTATACGTTTATAGATAGAGTGATATCTTATACGTTTATAGATAGAGTGATATCTTATACGTTTATAGATAGAGTGATATCTTATACGTTTATAGATAGAGTGATATCTTATACGTTTTTAGATAGAGTGATATCTTATACGTTTATAGATAGAGTGATATCTTATACGTTTTTAGATAGAGTGATATCTTATACGTTTATAGATAGAGTGATATCTTATACGTTTTTAGATAGAGTGATATCTTATACGTTTATAGATAGAGTGATATCTTATACGTTTTTAGATAGAGTGATATCTTATACGTTTATAGATAGAGTGATATCTTATACGTTTTTAGATAGAGTGATATCTTATACGTTTTTAGATAGAGTGATATCTTATACGTTTATAGATAGAGTGATATCTTATACGTTTTTAGATAGAGTGATATCTTATACGTTTTTAGATAGAGTGATATCTTATACGTTTATAGATAGAGTGATATCTTATACGTTTTTAGATAGAGTGATATCTTATACGTTTATAGATAGAGTGATATCTTATACGTTTTTAGATAGAGTGATATCTTATACGTTTTTAGATAGAGTGATATCTTATACGTTTATAGATAGAGTGATATCTTATACGTTTTTAGATAGAGTGATATCTTATACGTTTATAGATAGAGTGATATCTTATACGTTTTTAGATAGAGTGATATCTTATACGGTTTTAGATAGAGTGATATCTTATACGTTTTTAGATAGAGTGATATCTTATACGTTTATAGATAGAGTGATATCTTATACGTTTTTAGATAGAGTGACATTTTCAAATAGAGTGATTCTTGATTGATTAACTTTATCGGATATACACTCAAGAGTCATAACAATGATAAGAATATTCTCTTGTCATAGACCTAGTCACTAGACGCCAATCAAAATTCTCTGAATTTCAATTTCTTTTGAAGAAATCGTAAACTTAAGAATTAAATTTTAGAGATTTTCTAACATCAAAATAATGTAACGAATTTTGATCAAGATTAGACTAAGGATTCTAAGCATAAAGTTTAGTACGATTACATCTTAATTTTTCTTTTCATGGACATAAAAGTGACGTAAAACAGTTTCTACTAATTTTCTCTGCTTTGGGACAGGTATTTTTCTAGTAAATTATGAGTTTTCTCCCCTGTAATTGTCGGTTATAAGCAGGGCTATGACAACAGCATATTCTTTTCATTGCTTTGACTCTCGAGTGTATATCCGTTGATATCTTATATGCTTTTATATAGAGTGATGCGCCGCGGTTCTTGCTTGTTGATTAACTGTGTCTAACTGTGTCAGATATATACTTGAGAGTCAAAACAAGGATAAAAATATGCTACTGTCATAGCCTTAGTTATAAGTTATCTATCTTGTAATAGTCAGCAATAGATTATCTCCCTTTATTAACATTTTGAATATCGATGATCAGAATCTTTCTAGTTCTCTATATTCCGACGTGCAGCAAGTAGTGCAATGGAGGAAAGTGGCTTGTTACTTTCAATAGCCCTAAAACCAAGCCCCTCTCTTTTCTCCACCAACATTCTGATCTTCAGTTTTCCCTACTCGATTTTTTTACTCACGTTCACTCTAAGCAAGGCATATCACCACTTGGATGCAAGGGGCTACTATTTGAGACCATGCCTAGGAAAGATTAACAAGATGTTGGTTTACGTTACATTTACACTTCTGCATATCAGTACAGTTAGGGAAGCAGGTAGCAGGAAGGGAATTCCAAAGTATAGCTGTTTGAAAGAAGAAACTATTAGAGTAGAAGGCTTTCTGGCATTTAGGGATCTCAACAGTGAAAGGGTGTGATTTTGTTGATAAGCGGATTTGTCAGGGATATGTACGTCAAGGGGGCACAAGTGCAACGAGTTCATCAGAGCACATTCCATTA
Source organism: Euprymna scolopes (assembly GCF_053919585.1). Lineage (NCBI taxonomy): Eukaryota > Metazoa > Mollusca > Cephalopoda > Sepiida > Sepiolidae > Euprymna > Euprymna scolopes. The sequence continues at coordinate 9,142,581 of NC_136513.1, forward strand.
AAATACTTGTAAAACAGGCACAGGGATGCAACATTGGGGTGGTGGGACAGAGGTTGGAGCTTAGTCAACAAAGTGACAACATTGGGGTAGTGGGACAGGGGTTGCAGCTTAGTTAACAAAGTGACACCTATTAGATTGAAGAAATGAGTGTGTATGTATCCTTGAAGAAACTCCCAATTTCGATAATCTCCTAGTAATGGCCTTCATCAAGGGCGTGGCCACGAAGGACAAAGGGAGAGGGGCAAACTATCATAGCAAACATTTTACAAAATATGTTTCGTTTGTTTTGTTTCATACGCTTTTTATTATAATTAAGGTTGCTTAATTGCAGTTAATGCTCATTGAATGTTCTTATAACGTGGAATTTAAATATTTGGATTGATTCATGAAATTTTTTATACAATTACTTTGTTAAATTACTCAACCTGATTAATAAATGCAATTTTTAGGTTGACCTAATTATAACATTTCATGTTTCCTAAATTCTTTGTTAAGCCTTGGTACCTTTTGCCACATTCTGGTTGTAATTAAATAAATTAATGTACGAAAAAAAAAAATGGACAAAACGACATGAAAAGTTTCATTTCGTTTTCGTGCAAAAAATGAAAATAAATTTGTAAATATTTTGAACGAAACGGAACGAAACAAAACAAATCCAACGCTGCAAAAACTTGCAAGTAGTAAATAATTCCCCCTTTAGCAGGCAAATGATTTATGACAAGGCAAATGCCTTTCTACATGTGGCTGACTGCCCTACTGGCGCTTTAAATTAGGGATAAAAATTTTCCAAGCGGGGGGGGGGTTTCAAAAACATGGAAAGCACGGTTGGCAACGCTCTTGGCCTTTACTCCAAATCTGAAATGAAAGACTTCCATCAAATCTATTGTCAGGATTGATGGAGAAAAGGATTGGATCATTCTACTGCTCCAGAAAGTACTTCACCCTGACACAATCCTCTATTTGCATAAGAGTTAGATACACCCAATGATAGATTACTGTTGCCACATCTTCAGAGATGCCATTCAAAATACTTTTCCCTGCTTTGACAAAGCACAAATCGACTTCAAAATCTAGTGGGAGAAGGTCGCTTCTCTTCCTTACAACCCTTTCTCAAATTGCCCATCTTTAGTGCTCGACTGAGCACTAATCCTCAATTCCCTTTTGTAAAACATTTGTAATAAAAACTCATCTTTCTACAACCTTTGTAAAACTTCCCCCTTCTTTTTGTGTACCTAAAATTAAACAGAACTTCTATGCAAAAAATATATTTCTAAGAACTTCTTATCTGTGGAATACAATACCATGTTGCTGTTTCCCAGCTGACTACAACATGATCGTTTTAAAATCTGATATGTAGAAATTTTTATCAAGTCGTTAACGTAATCAATTTCACTCCTCATTTCCAATCCTCGAAAGTTGTTGCACATCGCTAATTGACAATCTCATTAATACTTATCCTTGATAAGAGCATACATAATAATAATAATAATAATAATAATAATAATAATAATAATAATAATAATAACAACAACAACAACAACAACAACAACAACAACAACTAGCAGGACCTATGTAAATTCTACAACAGCATTTTTCATATGTAATATATTGCTGCTGGGTATTCTGTGGACGTCCAGCGTGAATGGAGACTCCGGGATATTATTGTAGCCCTTTTGTTAAAACTGTTATGACACTAAAGTGGCGTGCGAAAAATATAACGCAAAGTGCATTATCTCTCACCTGGTTACACCGGTAAGTGAAGTTCTAGGTGGTTTGGTTCGAACACCCACAAAAGTCTAACGGCGCAGTCTTAGCCGCTTCTACGATGACAGGACTGATATGACGCTGCGGAGCAGATGCTGGATACGGTAGGTTGATGGCCCTCTCACTCGCGCTGGCTGTTCGCTAAAAGAGATCACTTCAATATGGTTTTCTGTCCCTGAAGTTAATTCACAAGTTAACAAACGATGAATAATCAACTCGGACGCTGGTTTTAGTTTTCGTTATAAGGATTAATTATTACAAGAAAAAATAATTTGTACAGTTATCAACAGAAAAAATGGAAACAAAAAATATCGATTATATATATATATATATATATATATATATATATATATATATATATATATATATATTAGCATTTCATCCCGGCGTTGCTCGGGTGTTTGGATGTGTATGTTGAGTAAAAAAACAAAAATGGTAGTAGGAAGTCAGGCTCGAACCCGTACCGCAAAGGAGGAAAAGAACGGGGTAAAACCTAACGTTTATGCTGTCACGACCACCGCCAAACTGGAAGCGACATTTTTTTAAAAGTAAGGCTAGACAATCTAAAGGAGAGGATAACTTTCCAAAATATCGTCGAAAAAAGTGACCCCCCCTGTAGAAAAGTGTCTAGTTGAAGGGGAAGATATTAATGTTCTAGCCAATTTTTCGATATTTGTCGTATGAAAGGTCGAACTTTAAAACGATACTGATCTTGGTAAAATCCGTCGCCTCTATTAAAAGTTTAAGGCAGACATGCAAATAGATATACATACATACATTTATATAAAAGTTTTCGACCCAAACTGATGAAAAAGCTTGCCCTATCTCTGAATACCCTTTATGTAAAATTTCAAATATTTAGACCAGAAATTGTCTGAGTAATTTGGAAGAGACCGACGAGGTCATCTTTTTTTAAACTTTGACCCCTATTATGACCCCTTAAAATTTATTGCTTTGGGCTCAAATCAAGCTATTAAGTTAGATCCATGTCCAAGGAACCTATATCTAAAATTTCAAGTGCGTAGACCCAAAATTGTCGGAGAAGTTTGGTAGAGTTCTCAAAGGTCAAACCGCTGAACTTTGGTCGCTTAATCGCCAAATTTCTGGCCAAAAACCGATCACATAGATTTTCCCAAATCTCAGTACCCTGTATATCAAATTTCGAGTCTGTAGACTAAAAATTGACAGAGTTATTGCGTAGGGAAATGTACACAGCCACACAGACACACAGACACTTTCACACACACACACACACACACACACACACACACACACACACACACACACACACACACACACACACACACACACACACACACTTCCTGGCAGTTTTCGATAGTTATTCAAACGGGTCCCTTTTCTTGTTTTTAACAACTGATTTCCCTTGCTTATCGGTCGGTCAGTAAACGGTGTTTTCTCACGGTGATGTGGGGCGGGGGACGAGAACCTCAGCTCTCAACTCAAACTCAACAAAAACTTAAACAAACTGATTTTTCCTTGCTCTGCAGTGCGTTATAAAGAAAGGTTTGGGGGTAAGATCTGGCTGGTCTAGGATTCTACCCAATGAATCCTTGCTCATTACGTCATACTCTGGTTCGCCTTGATTGGATAATTAGCCACACCACCTATTCCTTAGGTGAATTTCCGTTAGCGATCAAAATTTCCCTCGGTTATTTTCTCACACACCGGCCGACTCGACCTTGTCCCCTAATTTAATCTAAACATGGTTACTTAAAATAATCATTTTCATAGCAATATAGTTTAATATTCCCGAATTTGTCTTTTCCTTTACAAAGGAAATGTAGTTTATATTAGCAATCAACCTTTTTCACCTTTTAACTAGCAGGATTACTTGTCACACAAAAAAGTTCTAATTTCGCTCTCATTAGCTTCCCTCTAGGGCAATTTTCTTCTTTTCTTCTTTTTCCTCTAGGGCGGAAACCCCACGATATGATTATACAATCTTCAGAGAGAACATATACTACACTTGGATGCTAGCCAAAAGACGAAAAAGGTATATTTTAATTTCATATACTGCCCAAAAGCGACATCATATATTTATATATTTAAAATTTATTTTTTTTACATTTCCTCTTCGATGATCGGGAGATCCTATTTATTAAAAAGGAGAATAGAAGGTGATAACATACCACGAGCAGCCCATCTATATAATAATAATAATAATAATAATAATAATAATAATAATAATAATAATAATAATAATAATAATAATGTTATGTTCATAGAACGTTATCACCTTCTATCCTACTTTTTAATAAATAGGATCTTTCGATCGAATAATTTATAATCTGGAAACCGCGACCCACGTACTACCTTAAAGGTACTACGGTTTTAATATATATATATATATATATATATATGATGAGGATGATGATGATCTCTATTACATTTCTCTTAGTCTGCCTATTCCACTTTTTTCTTAAAAATTACTGAGCCGATGTAGCTGAAATGTTGTATGAACCATTGTTATGATAAGGTGCAGCAAACTAAATATTATGGTATCTGTTCGATGCACAGTTAGGAATTAATAAGGATTAATTAGGATTAGTCACAGCAATACCATATTTACTCTTAAAGTTTTATCAGAAACTACTGGACGATCTGACTGAAAATTTGTGTGGGCCTTTATTATGATAAGGTGCACTGAATTAAATATTATGGTATACGTCTGATGCATAGTTAGGGATTAATAAGGATTGTTATTTAACGCATAAAAAAATGAGCATAAATTTCTCCATATTCAACCATCAATTTCGCATAAAGTCAACAACTTTTGCCCACTTTTAAACGGCAAAAAGTCTAATAATAATAATAATAATAATAATAATAATAATAATAATAATAATAATAATAATAATTAGCGGCACCTGTGGAAATTATTAAAGATATTTTAATAGAATTAATTTATTAGTCTATTATTTATTTAAATAAACCATGATACACGGCGTACGTTAAATATTGCACAACTATTTTTACACTACAATTTGAAGAACAAAATTTTGATGAGAAATCGTGTCAAGATAATAAGGTTTCACTAAGGAAGTGAATATGAAATTAAAACAGAAAAAAAAATGTTTTCTTCAAAACGTATGGCCTAAAGCAACACCATTTAATAAAAAAATGTTTTTACATTGCGTCTTCAGTCATCGGGAGATTCTATTTATTAAAAAGGAGGATAGAAGATAATAACATACTACGAACATTAAATTAACAGATCTATATATTAATTTAATGTTCATAGTATGTTATTACCTTCTACCCTACTTTTGTAATAAATAGGATCTCCCGATCGAATCATTTATAATGTGGAAACCGTGACACAGTGACACACATACGTACGTATGTTAAAGCTACTACGGTAGTAATATATAGGTGATGATGATGATGATGATGATGATGATGATGATGATGAACAACCGTCTATGTAACGATTTCATTTAGTATACAAAGACGTTATTCGTATGTTTGCCAACGTAGATAAGCAGTTTTGGGCAACAGTCAACATTATCTCCTTTTTTTGACTTCCTGTTTCTGTTCTCGATTTGGTTGGATAATTAGACATGGCTAAGAAGCGGACATGGGGAAAGGGAGGAGGTTTTCGCGTTATCTGAGAGAAAGATAACCAGAAAGGGACCATATCTAGTTTGTTACCATCGTCCCGACTGCAGAGCAGAAAAAATAATCTTGACTATAACCTAGTTTTGTTTAACAGAGGAGGTAGATACTTATAATGTTGTTAACCATATTAATAACAACAAGAACTTCCTTTTGTTTGTTGTCGTCATAAAACCCATCCTGTTTCCGACCGTTCAAAAGCCCCATCGTTTCTTCACCTCTTGTGTGATCCTAGGAAGCCAATCATCACGTATAATCTTCAGAATCTTCAGAATCACACCTTTTTTTAACACTTCACTACTAACCAAATCCTTATCCGTTTTTCATCTTCTCCGTTTATATGTTATATTAGAAAAGGTTGGGTTCTTTTTAACGTCATTTGTTTTTTGTTGTTTTTGTTCTCGTTTCTTTGATTTGAGCCACATTTTATTTCCTTTTCTCCTTTTCTGGTCTTCGTCATCACGATACAAAGTGATGGATATGTTTGTTTTATTCTGACGACAAAATCTTAAATAAAATAAAATAAAATAAAATAAATCAAAAAAAAAATTTTTTTTTAAATTATAAAAAGTTACAACACTTTTAAAACTATTCAGATGGGTGGAAAATTATTATTATTATTATCTCACATGGAGCTTTCACACAAGTCAACAAACGATTTGATTGGAAACCTGTGGTGTTCTCTGGAAGCTGAGTGACAACAAGTCTCCCCAGACGTCCAGCTCTCTCCGCCTCCTTCGATAGTATTTGCAAATAAATTTGCATCATCGCAACAGCTGCTTACCATTGATTTCTCGCTGGCAGTGGCCATTGGTTTATACTGGAATTTGAGTGGCATTAAGCCTCCCCAAGATCCCAGTTCTCTTCGCGCTTGTCCAGTGGAGGTCTGGCCAGTGCTCCCTCCTCGGTCTTTCCATCCTTCTTGACCCTTCTCGGCTCTTTGGTATCATTTTTCTATTGGGGGGAACGGTGATGAAACAATGGAGGGGATGCATGATGGGGGTGTAGAACTTGATCTGCAGCTTCGGTGTTCTTCATTCGCTGTAACGCTTCTTCGTTATATTGTCTTGTGTTATTCTCCGCATTCAAGAGTTATTATTATTATTATTATTGGCTCACAAGGAGCTTTCACACAGATCATCAGAGATCTCTTCTTGACAATAACTTATGGAGTTTCCTGGAAGCTGAACGACAACAAGCCTCCCCAAGTTTCCAGTTCTCTCCATCTCTTTTGATAAAATTTGAAAATGAAGTTGCGTTATCACAACAGCTGCTTACCATTGATTTCTCGCTGGCAGCGGCTATTTGTCTCCACTGGAATTTAAGTGGCAATAAGCCTCCTCAAATTCCCAGTTCTTTTCGCGCTTGTCCAGCGAAGGTCTGGTCAGTGCTCTCTCCTCGGTCTTTCCATCCTTAATCCTTCTCTGTTATTTGGTATCACTTTTTTTTCGGGTGGGGGGTGGGGGGGTAAGAGATGGTGTAATGGGATGGTATGGAGGAGGAGATAGCGAACTTAGAGATATGCAGCTTTAATGTTCTTGGTTCCATGTAATGCTTCTTCATGTTTTGTCTCTGTAGCAGTTTGTCCGGCCCGCTCACGTGGCTCATGTGTTCTAGTTTCCGCATTCAAGGGGTTTCCTTAATATTTCACATGTTTTCATTATTGTAATTCGTTGTATCATTCCAGCCATTCCTCTGATTCCAATTTCTGCCATTCTTTTTTCATAGCTTTTCGCAATTAATCCGAGTGCTCCTGCTATTATAGGTATTATCCTGATTTTCTTCATCATCCATATCCCTTTCAGCTCTCAGGCTAACTCTGTTTATTTGCTTCGTTTTTCCTTTTCTTTGGTATTCACTCTGTGGTAAGCTGGAACAGCAAAGTCTACGATTTGACAGGACTTTTCTTTCTTGTTAATTATTACAACATCCGGTCTTCTTGCTTGGATGGGTTTACCTGTTTGTATGTCCATATGTCGATGTCCCATAGGATTTTTTGATTTTCGTTTTCATATACTGTTGCTGGTTTATGTTTGTACCATTTGTCTGTGCGTTCGAGATGCATTTGTTTGCATAATTCCCAGTGTACTGCCCTCCCGACTTGGTCGTGCCTGTTCTTGTATTCCTTTTGAGCTAGTTTTCTTCTTCTTCTTCTTCTTCTTCTTCTTCTTCTTCTTCTTAGTAGTAGTAGTAGTAGTAGTAGTATTTTTTGCACTCAGTAATAGTTTGTTTTAAGTTTTTTAGAAAAATTGACGGGTACGAAATATTGGTAGCATCTTTATTTACTACCTAGGAGTAGTAATTAACTACTTACAAATTTATGCTATCTAGTGATGCAATTTTCACTAATGTTTATCCTCTGATGAAAAGCGCCTCTCATTGAAAATCTACAGGGTAAAACAATAAAATTGTCACCCTAAAAAAACAATGCTACAGCTTTAATTTGAAACTTTTATTGAAAAAATCAATTTAGGTAAATTGATTATGTCGTAGAGCTGACATCAGCCTCAATCACCGCCTCGATATAGGTCCGGAACTGGGAACATGCCTTTTCCAGAAGCGTCGGTGGGAGCTCGGCGAATACTCGGTGGATGGTGGTGATCAAGCTGGCTTTGGTGTTGTGGGAGGTCATGATGGTGACCAAACAAAGCAGTCCAGCGGGTTCAAATCGAGGGAGGAGGGGGCTAATGAGTGTAGGATACAAAGTCGTAATACTCTGAAGCCAAGCTCTTTGAAGTTGTGAGCCAACGCCGTCCAGGGTCTGTCAAAGGCTACCTGACTGCACCAGGGATTACCACATTCTTCAATACATCCAGATACGCTTTGGTGTTTACCTTCAAGTCGACTTCGAAGATGTGAGGTGGCATGATATGGCCCTCACTTGAAGCCACACCAAAGACATTAACCGTGTCCGGAAACTGTGTTGACCTGTGCTCTCAAGCGTTGAACCATCTGGCTTTGCTAGTTGAGGGTGCTGGCAATGGTCCTGTTGTCATAACTTGGATCGGTAAAGAGCATAAGTTGTACAGTGGCGCATCTCGCTCGTTGAATATTATGTTACTTTCAGACATGATAGGAGGCTCCTATCGCTCTTAGGATTTGTACACAACTGGCCAACTAGATGGTCTGCAATCATCGGTTTTCATCAAACGAATCTTTTCTGGGGCGACAATATTATCGTTCGACCCTTGTATTTTGGCGAACATAGAGTATATTTAGCAGTCGAGAAAAAACACAAGCAAACTTTAAAAAATAAAACAAAAAACAAACAAATACACAAAAGAAAACAAAATACACAACAAATAACTAAAAAAATAAAATAAATAAAAATAAAAAAACAAACAAATGGAAGAAAGCTGAATATGATACCGACCGGAATATTTTTACAGTTATGTAACTTTTTGTAATTTTTTTTTTTTTTCAGAATTTGTTTTCGAATCTCCTTAAATTAGATACTGGTTGGACACATAAGTTGAGATGCTGCAACTTATATTGAAAAAAAAAAAAAAAAAAAAAAAAAAAAACTTAAAACAGTTTTAGTAAATTAAAATATAGATCTGTCGAAAGAACATTTTTAATGCGTTTAACAACAATGCGTTTAATTTCTCTATTTTTCGATTTCTCGGTTAAATACCAGACGAAAATGTATTGCAGGAAGGAGGCGGAGATTGAAGCCTCCTCACATTAACGATGTGTCATTTTGAATGCTTTTTGTTTTGTCTCTCTTTATATTTTGTAAATGTTTGATTTTTATAAATAAAATAAAATCTGTACACTATTTGAAAACTTCCACCTCCACACACAGGCTAATCTATTTATACTATAAGGTCGCTCGTAAAATACGCTTAAATATGATATTTTAATGCATGTAGAATTCTGATTTATTATTATTAGAGCCAATTCTCTATGGATTATTATATTATATCCAATATATAATAGTGCCTTCCCTCCTGGCGTGACCCGGTCGTAAAATACGTTTGAATATATTTTAATTAATGCAGATTTCGTATTTATTATTAAAGTCAATGCTATATTGAGTATTATATTTTATCTAATGTATAGTAGTTATTTTAAAAGTTAAAAACTATGAATTGAGTGCCATCAGCGAGAATCGAAACCATAACATAGAGTTTCAACCGTAATCGTTAAGTTTGAAAATTTTACTAAAAATGACTTTATGACGTTAAAATTTGTAGGCGGTGACAAATTCAAACTTTTGGAAGGTTTACAAGGGATGTAAGTTGAATTCTTTGATTTTTTTAAATGTAAAATAAAGTTTATTTTCTTTTAATTTCCAACTGGAACTAACCCAAGAATTCTCATCCATTCTTTCTACATGGCTATACCATCGAAGTCTAATCTTAAACAAACATCTCAATATACTGTCCAGATTTAATCTTCCTCTGAGGTCGTCGGATCTAAGTCTGTCATTAAAAATCACATCATATAATACTCATATTATTTCTCTCCATGCAACACATGTCCTCAACCCTTACTGATCAGGTTTTATTTCCATAAAGCATCACACTTAACAAGTGCACATTTTTTTTTAAATTTTACATGGGGGTCACCACTTATCAAGGCCCGAAGGCCACTCAGGGATAAGGGTTATTGCATGTACAGTAATCAATGAGATAGTATTGTAGCAATCATTAGTATTGGGGGTTTTGATAGAGTGTCTTACTTAAGGGGGCGGTTTGTCAGGAGTTTTTTCATGTTGGACTTTAAAACATCCAAGTTGTAGTCAGGTGGGGAACAGGCAAGCGGCAGAGAGTTCCACTGGCGTGCAGTTCTAAGAAAGTAGCTTTGCTCATGAAATCTACATTTGGATTTAGGCACAGATAAAGAGTGGGGAAAATTATTGACAGTAGTTTCAGTTAGACGGGTGTTTCTTGTGAAAGATTGGTGAGGGGGGACGAGGGATTGGAGCTCAGACGAGCACCTGCCATGGAAATAACGATAAAACAAAGACAGGCTCGCAACGTCTCTTCTGTAGGAGAGAGGTTGCAGGGAAGAGAAAAGGGCATCCTCCACTAAACCACGAAGTCTATTTTGTACTCTGTTAAGACAGGATAGGCTGTTTTTAGCAGCTCCTGCCCAGATGTGGCAGCAGTACTCCATCCTTGGACCTACTTGGCTTTTATACAGATAGAGAATTGCATTAGTAGTGAGATATCTTCTGGAGTGGTAGAAGGATTCCACCATTTTCCCAGCATCCCTGGCAACAGATTTGATGTACGTGTTCCATTTAAGATCAGGAGTAACGGTCAAGCCCAGAAGCTTATCAAAACTCGAGGCCTCCTAAAGACGAGAGCTATTCATTTCAATTGATGCCAGATGTGGATCAGAATGTTAATGATGTAAAGATAGAAGCTTGGTTTTGGATGCATTAAAAGTGACCAGCCACCTCTTCCCCCACTGTATCACGTGCCCAAGATCAGAGGAGAGAGAATTAGAGAGAACTTTGTCATTTACGGCCTTTGATGTGTCGTGTCATCAGCATAGATGTCAACGAATGATTTAAGTATGTGTTTTGGGAGATCATTGATGTAGATCAGGAAGAGAGTTGGGCCCAGGATGGACCCCTGGGGGACTCTAGCATTAATACTGTGAGCCTCTGATTTCTGCCCATCAACCATTACTCTTATGAGCCTATCAGAGAGAAATGATTTAATGATTGAGAAAACATTTCCAGTGATACCGTAGTTGGAAATCTTGTGAAGTAGGCCCTTATGCAATACCTTATCGAAGGCCTTAGATATGTCAAGAGCAATTGCCCTGGAAAGGAAACTTTGTCAAGAGATTCACTAATCCTATTTGATATAACCGTTACCACATCTGCTGTAGATCTTGCAGAACGGAAACCATATTGTGTGTCACTAAGAAGGTTGTTTCTGTTGAGGTGGTTGACTACTTCTTTATTTAATATGGATTCCAGCAACTTACTCATGACACACAGGGGACTTATTGATCTGTACTAAGAGGGAGATGACTTATCACCTGAATTCTTAAATACAGGGCATACTGATGAGGTTTTCCAGGGTGTTGGAAAGCACTTCTTCTTAAGGCAACGCTTAAACAGTTTTGTAAGTATGGGGGCAAGTTCTAGTTGGAGCTTTTTCAGCACTGTAACTGGAATGCCATCAGGGCCAGTTGCTTTACTGGAATCAAGGTTCTTGATTAGCTTTGCGACCTCACGCACAAATATTTGTATGTTGCATAGCGTGTTGTCTGTTATAGGAGGAAATACAGGGAGTTGATGGTCATTGTCGCATAGGGTAGAATTAGCTGCAAACTTCTTGGCAAATAGTCTGGCCTTGTCTTATGCTGACGAGATGACCTCAGGTTCATTGATGATAGTTGGGATAGAATGCACGCGTCTGTTCAAGATCCTGTTTGCTGTTTGCCAGAACTGGTGGGAACTAAGCCGCTGCTCAGCTACTTTGGATTTAACAGACTGAGCATATAGCTCACTTGCATGTTTTATTACTCTTTTACAGTGGTTGCTAGCAGTCCTGAAAGCAGCTTTAGTCTCAGTACATCTATTACGTTGGTAGCTATGGAAAAAGTGATTTCTGTGCGCGATGGCAGCAGCACATTCAGGGGAGAACCATGGCTGGCTGTTAGGTTTTTGTTGGAATTTTTTGGATGGTATGAATCGGTCTATGCCTACAATGAACCATTCGCTTAGGTCTGCTACTATAGAAGACACATCCTTTTTAAACATGGAATGCAGAGGTAGGTCAGATATGAATGTACGGAAGCTATTCCAGTCAGCCATAGAGTATCGATATACAGTACGGTGGAGAGATACGTCTGAAGACTTAATACATTTCATTTTTATCTTAACTGCTACAACAGAGTGGTCAGAGGATCCCAGAGGAGATAGAACGGAATATGAACACAGCTCAGAGGAAGTTGTGAGGAAAAGGTTTAGAAGGCTTGCATATTGACCGGGTGTAACGGGCACACGGGTGGGTTCGTGAACAATCTGAGTGAGGTCATAGGCAATGGCAAAATCATGACAAAACCTCCCCTCATCATCGGTTTTATTTGAGTGGGTCAGCCATTTCACATTATAGACACTGAAGTCACCGCAAATGTGAAAGTTAGCCGAAGGATGAGCAGACAGGATGTGGTCAATTTTCTCAGATATGCTCTTAATTATAGACTTCTCTCTTGATCGACTGTGATAACGCTCTGTTCTTTATGAAAATAAAAAAGAAGGAAATTGGAAAAACACTTGTAAGTAATAAAGATTGCATAAATGATGTAATTAAAAAAACTTGAGTAATATACAACACAGAGAGGCTGAGTACTACTAACCAAAGCAGCACTATGGTATGTTACAGAGAACAGTGAAACGGGAAAAGAACGTTGCGAAGAAAATACAACTACATTGACTATTTATAGACCTTCGAAATTGTACATGAAAAGTCATGGACATAGCTGTGAAACGGATACTTGAAAAGAAAAAAATGGTATCGCTACTGAGAGCTGCACGAAACAACACAGTTAGAAAAAAAAATACATAAAAGCCACTATTATCTCTACTATTATATAAAAGTCACTATTATCTCTACTATTATATAAAAGTCACTTTGTGTGTATGTGAGCATGTGAAAGTTCCTTCTTCATAGGTTCCGAAACAGCTGAGCCTATTTTTTTTTTGCAAATTTCACGCAAAGGTAATTTATATTTCTGGAAGTGTGTTTAAATATGTTTTGTAAAGAAATTCATCCGATAAGTATTGAAAATCGAAAAAAAATCCGACCTTAAAAATAGTCTTTCTTCTCTTATAGATAAAAAGAATTTTTACAGGGGAATATTTTACGTTACACCAGTGTAACATTGGCCGGTGTAACGTAAAATATTCCCCTGTAAAATCTTCTTTTTTATCTATACGAGAAGAAAGACTATTTTTATGATCTCTAAACTCAAATATCAGCTGACATGATATTATAAACAAACACAGACGGAATTTGATGAACGACATTATCATTATTATTTTAAAAAGTTTGTGCGAATTAGTCTACCGGGTAAATGATACCTTGTAATAAATAATATTCAACAGCGGATTGATTCTATAGAAATACATATGCAATCTGCATAAATTAAAATATCACGTTTAAGCATATTGTACGACCGGGCAATGCCGGGTGTCCAGCTAGTAGACAATAATCTGGAAAAGAGCAAATGCATACTCTGTGGACAAAGGGATGGAAAAGTAAACCATATAAATAGCTATCAGAAACCAATCATGTTTTGAAAGCGAAAATTGTTAAATTAAGTGAAATTCTTAGTTTCAGTTTGAAATATTATTTATTTATTTTTAGCTATTTTGATACAATTTGGATGTAAGCAAAATGTAATCTTTTCTCTATTATCAACCCTCACTGACTAGGATTCAATAAAATGTAATCTTTTCTCTATTATCAACCCTCACTGACTAGGATTCAATAAAATGTAATCTTTTCTCTATTATCAACCCTCACTGACTAGGATTCAATAAAATGTAATCTTTTCTCTATTATCAACCCTTACTGACTAGGATTCAATAAAATGTAATCTTTTCTCTATTATCAACCCTTACTGACTAGGATTCAATAAAATGTAATCTTTTCTCTATTATCAACCCTCACTGACTAGGATTCAATTAAATGTAATCTTTTCTCTATTATCAACCCTCACTGACTAGGATTCAATAAAATGTAATCTTTTCTCTATTATCAACCCTCACTGACTAGGATTCAATAAAATGTAATCTTTTCTCTATTATCAACCCTTACTGACTAGGATTCAATAAAATGTAATCTTTTCTCTATTATCAACCCTCACTGACTAGGATTCAATAAAATGTAATCTTTTCTCTATTATCAACCCTCACTGACTAGGATTCAATAAAATGTAATCTTTTCTCTATTATCAACCCTCACTGACTAGGATTCAATAAAATGTAATCTTTTCTCTATTATCAACCCTCACTGACTAGGATTCAATAAAATGTAATCTTTTCTCTATTATCAACCCTCACTGACTAGGATTCAATTAAATGTAATCTTTTCTCTATTATCAACCCTCACTGACTAGGATTCAATAAAATGTAATCTTTACTCTATTATCAACCCTCACTGACTAGGATTCAATAAAATGTAATCTTTTCTCTATTATCAACCCTCACTGACTAGGATTCAATTAAATGTAATCTTTACTCTATTATCAACCCTTACTGACTAGGATTCAATAAAATGTAATCTTTTCTCTATTATCAACCCTTACTGACTAGGATTCAATAAAATGTAATCTTTTCTCTATTATCAACCCTCACTGACTAGGATTCAATTAAATGTAATCTTTTCTCTATTATCAACCCTCACTGACTAGGATTCAATAAAATGTAATCTTTTCTCTATTATCAACCCTCACTGACTAGGATTCAATAAAATGTAATCTTTTCTCTATTATCAACCCTTACTGACTAGGATTCAATAAAATGTAATCTTTTCTCTATTATCAACCCTCACTGACTAGGATTCAATAAAATGTAATCTTTTCTCTATTATCAACCCTCACTGACTAGGATTCAATAAAATGTAATCTTTTCTCTATTATCAACCCTCACTGACTAGGATTCAATAAAATGTAATCTTTTCTCTATTATCAACCCTCACTGACTAGGATTCAATAAAATGTAATCTTTTCTCTATTATCAACCCTCACTGACTAGGATTCACTTCCATATATCATTACACTGTGTACACACGCCTGACAGACCTTTCTATTGGTCGATAGTGGTAACGCTCTGCTGATTAGTTATGACATAACTCTGTTTCTCAGTTCGTTGTATTCTGTTACTATCAAATCTATTCCCTTTTATTTTAAATGTTCTTAATTTTTTTTTACAGCCTTTTTGTCCTTAGTAAATAGAAAATATCGAACGCGTGGTAATCGTTCTGTCAAACTCAGGAATCTGTACAGTTTCAAAGAGAATTTAATACATATGGGAATTTTTTCTTTTTTACACAGACATCACCACATTATCAAGGCCAAGAGGCCACTCGAGGATATGGGTTAAAGAGTGCACAGTAGAAACTGGACAAGATAGTAATCAACTCGGTAAATTTGTTAACTTATATGGAACGGCTCATGAAAAACTTGTTTACGTTAGACTTGAAGACAACCATATTGTAGTCAGCCGGAAAGCAGGAAAACGGAAGACAATTCCACAGGCGTGCAGTTCTAAGAAAGAAGCTTTGTTCATGGAATCTACGTTTAGGTTTAGGCACAGATAAAGAGTGGGGGGAATTATTGAGTGTTTTCAGCTAGACGAGTGTTTCTTGTGAAAGTTTGGCGAGGGGGGACCAAACACTTTCCATGAAAATAACGATACATCAGAGACAAACTCGCAACATTTCTTCTGTGAGATAGAGGTTGCAGGGAAGAGAAAAGGACATCTCCTACGAGGCTACGAAGTCTATTTTGAACTCTATCAAGGCAGGACAAGTCCTTTCTAGCAGCTCCTGCCTAGATATGGCAACAGTATTCCATCCTTGGACGTCCCTGATATAGATAGAGAATTGCATCAGCAGTGAGATATCTACTGGATCGATAGAAGGATCCCACCATTTTTCCAGTGACCTTGGCAACAGATTTGATGTACGTGTTCCATTTAAGATCAGGAGTAACGGTCAAGCCCAGAAGCTTATCAAAACTCGAGGCCTCCTAAAGACGAGAGCCATTCATTTCAATTGATGCCAGATGTGGATCAGAATGTTAATGATGTAAAGATAGAAGCTTGGTTTGAGATGCATTAAAAGTAACAAGCCACTCCTTTCTCCATTGTACCACGTGCTCAAGATCAGAGGAGAGAGAATTGGAGAGAACTTGGTCGTTTACTGTCTTAGATGTGCTACCATAAATGGTAGTGTCATCAGCATAAATGTCTACAAATGATGTAAGGATGTGATTTGGAAGATCATTAATGTAGATCAGGAATAGAGTTGGGCCCAGGATGGACCCCTGAGGGACTCCAGCATTTATACTGTGAGCTTCTGATTTTTGCCCCTCAACTACTACTCTTATGAACCTATCAGAAAGAAATGATTTAATAATTGAGAAGACATTTCCAGCTATACCATAGCTAGAGATCTTGTGAAGTAAACCTTTATGCCATACCCTATCAAAGGCCTTAGATATGTCAAGAGCAATTGCCCTAGAAAGGTTGCCTCCGTCGAGAGATTTGCTAATCCTATGAGATATAACTGTAAGCACATCTGCTGTAGATCTAGCAGAACGGAAACCATATTGAGTGTCACTAAGAAGGTTATTTTTTTTTTTTGGTTGATTACTTCTCTATTTAACACAGATTCCAGCAACTTACACATGTCGCACAGAAGACTTATTGGTCTGTACTGAGAGGGGGATGAGCGATCACCTGAATTCTTAAATACAGGGCATACTGATGAGATTTTCCAGGGTGATGGGAAGCTATTCTCTTTAAGACAACGTTTAAACAGTTTTATAATTATGGGCGCTAGTTCTGGTTGAAGTTTTTTGAGTACTATAATTGGAATACCGTCAGGGCCGGTTGCTTTACTGGAATCAAGGTTTTTAATTAGTTTGGCAACATCACGTACAGATATATGTATATCACATAGCGTGTTTTCTGATACAGGAGGAAATATTGGGGGTTGGCGGCCTTGGTCGCAAAGGGTAGAATTAGCTGCAAAGTTCTTGGCAAAGGGTTTGGCTTTGTCTGATGCTAACGAGATTACCTCGAGATGCTGACGAGATTACCACACACTTCTGTTCAGGATTCTGTTGTCTATTTACCAAAACTGGTGGGAACCAAGCTGCTGCTCAGCTACTTTGGACTTGACAGACTAAGCATACAACTCTCTTACGTTCTTTATTTCTTTTTTACAATGGTTGCTGGCAGTCCTGAAAGTGGCTTTAGTTTCCATACATCTATTACGTTGGAAGCAAGAAGTGATTTCTGTGTGCAATGGCAGCAGCACATTCTGGAAAGAACCATGGCTGGCTGTTAGGTTTTTGCTGGAACTTTTTCGAGGGTATGAAACGGTCTATACCTACAATTAACCATTCCGTCAGGTCTGATACTATAGAGGACACATCCTTTTTAAACATGGAACGCAGAGGTAGATCCGATATAAATGTATGGAAGCTATCCGGGTCAGCCTTAGTGTATCGATATACTGTACGATGGAGAGGTACGTCTGGGGACATATTACATTTCATTTTTATCCTAATTGATACGACAGAGTGGTCGGAAGATCCAAGAGGAGACAGAACAGAAACTGAACATAATTCAGGGCAAGTTGTGAGAAAAAGGTCTAGTAGACTTGTATACTGGCCGTCATTGTCGGGCACACGGGTGGATTCCTGAACAATCTGAGTGAGGTCATAAGCAATGGGGAAATCATGACAGAACCTCCCTTCATCATCGGTCTTGTTTGAGTGGGTCAACCATTCCACGTTTTGAACATTGAAGTCTTCACATACATGAATGTTAGCTGAAGGATAAGCAGATAGGACTTGGCCAATTTTCTCAGATATGCTTTTAAAAATAGTAACTTCGCTGTTGTGAGGGCGATAGAGAGTAAATATAAATGCAGTAGGAAGCACATATAGGGTAAGTTAGGATCTTCTCTGGAGATGTCCCTACCACATGGAAAGCCATCTTTAATATAGGCACATATTCCATGCCCATGGCGATCTTTGGGGTCAGATTTAGAAGTTAAGTTAGAGTATCCTTTAAGTGTGAACTCTTCTAGGGAAATAGCCTGTCCAATGCCAGTTTCACTTAAAAATAAAAGGTCTGGTTTAATCTCCTGTAATTGGGTTTCAACTTCTTGAAGGTTAGAAAGTAGACCCCTGATGTTGGAGAAGAAGACATTGTACGTTGGAAGTTGGAGAACCGGGAAACTAAGAGAGAAAACGAAACGAAGAATTTTTGTTTTTTTGTAGAACATGATAAGGTAAAGCCATAACAATTACCCACTAATATGGCATCGAGAGGCCCCACTAGAAGCTACTGCATGGTCCAGAATCCATTCACCAAATGGCAATAAAGCAGCACCAGTACTTTACACCTGCTGATAAGACAGCCTCCTTAGTGGTTAATCCAAGGTTCGGGTCCCTGATTATCAGGCGGATAACATCAGCCCAGATAAAACGTTTACCTCCAGCACCCTTACTAGTGACATGGCTACAAGGATAAACATAAAAACAGAAAATATCCACCATCTCTGCCAACTGTTTGCGCCAAATACTGCCAACCTAGAAAACAGCTTTTTCTTTTCCCTTTGTCAGGAAAATCACTCATTAAAAAAATGAGGACTGAGGGACAAATAAGGAGAAGCGAGAGTAACGAGAGCTGCCGATAATGCATCCACAATGCGTTTTCTACTCTCCATTAAAAAAAAAATTATTAAGTATTATACTTAATAAAAGTCCAACGGACGTGTTTAAGGGAAAGTATGGTAATAGATTCCCCTCTCACGAACTAAAAATGAATACAATTACCTAATCTATTTTTGTAATCAACTTGGTAGAAAAATAAACATTTATGGACGAGAAAAACGCTAGCATTTAATAAAACAGAAATACATAAATTAAATACTGAAATAAAATTAATTATTAAAAAAAAAAAGGATAAACTTCGTATTTATTATTACAGAGTCAAGAGTCTATTAAATATTATATTATATCTAATATATATTACTGATTTCAAAAGTTAAAAAAAAATAACTGGGTTGCTATTAGCTATGAACCAAAACCCAAATATTTAGCACTCTACCGTTTGAGCTATCGACAGATAGATAAGGAAGATTTAAAATTAAACCACTTCAAGCTATGAATGAATTTGCGAATGCGCAAAAGTAATAGAAATATATGAGCAAGTTGAAATAAACATTTTGTATTCAACTTGCTGACATACTTCTGTACGCATTATTCAGACAAACAAAGATTTTACTCGTTATAAATCATCCTTGGTATATCAGACCATAAAAAATATTTTTTTGACACGTTTCACATTTGGAATTTGATCAGGTGCCACCGCATCTACTGGTAAATTTGAAATTTCACAAATATTTGTATCCGGCAGAGGAGGCGAATTCGAATCATCTCAGTAAAAATGCTTTTAAAACAACGCGATTTTAAAGATATAATCCATGTAAGCCACAAAATAAATACACTCAAACGGAATATCGGAAAACACACACACACACACACACACACACACACACACACACACACACACACACACACACACACACACACAAACAAACAAACAACAACAACAACAACAAACACAAAAAACAATGCAAATATTAAAATATTTTTAAAAAATCCATAAAATTTAAAATTTTATTTTATATATAAGTTTGGCATCCTTCCAGATGAGGCACCATAATTTGTGCATTCATTCTTTTTGCCAACTGTTATCCTCATCTTTATAGTTGCTATTGTTTCGCCACGTTTCAGCCAACACATCCTATGACATTCTTCAGGAGATCAATCGCGACAGGATAGAAATGCGGAGTCCTGTAACTGAATCCACAGTAATTACTGTTGTTGGCTAATCACGTTTCGGCCAACTTATCCTCTGGCCTTCTTCAGGTGGTTAATCACAACGCCATAGGAATGCTGAGTCTTGTAACTGTATTCCCAGTAATTACTGCCTTCCATAGTTGTTGTTGTTTAATCACGTTTCGGCCAGCTAATCCTCTGCTTGGGTAGGAATGAAACTACTATCTTCAGACAATGCTCACTCGAACCCGTAGAAACCCAACGCCTCTATCCAAAGAAGGCCAGAGGATGAGTTAACCGAAACATGATGAAACAACGACAATAACTATAAGATGAGGATAACAGTCTGCAAAAAAGAATGAACGCAGAAAATGTCCAGAGTACAACAGCAACACTAAGCATAACATTCTCCACCTGCTTTGATAAGTTTCTGGGACAAACTTGAAATCAAAGACTGACATCAAATCCATTATCAAAATCACTGGATCATCATCATATCGTATGAATCTAAAGATTCTAATGTTGGCATTGGTTTCCCCGATAATTTTCTAGTCAGAATTCTTTCTAGAAAGACATCGGATACTTAGAGGAGAGACCACGTGAAGGTTGCCAATATCATAAGTGAGAGTTGTTGTGATAGAGCGAGCAGGATTCAAATTTGGAACACACAGATTGTCAGTCGATGTCATTAAGCACTTGACCACCATCATCTAGCAAAATCACTAGAAAAATGTTTGGATCATTCTATCACTCCAGAAAGTACCTCACATCTAAAGCCATTTCCTACCTGTATTAGAATCAGATATGCCCTAAACTAAACGTACTGTTGCCGTATCTGGGGAGGTGCCGTTCAGGAAACTTTTCCTGGTTTCACAGGACCGACTTTGACAAACCGACTTCGAAATCTAGCGAGCGATGTCCTCTTCTCCACCCTACAACCTCTTTCTCACAGAAAAAAAATGTTGCTACTCTTTCTCTACTCTATCGTTATTTTTATAGCAAGTGCTCGACTGAGATTCATTCTATGCATCCTCCACCTCGTATAACATTCACAACAAAAATGTATCTAGTATTAACTGCTGTCAATAATTTCACTTTCTCCTTGTGTGTACTGGAACTATAAGTTTATTTCCCACCTGCAGAACCCAGTATTATAAGACTGCTTTCCGATTGACTATAACATTGCCATTTTCAAGTCTAATAAAGAAATTTCGTACTGAGCTGTCTTCTCAAACAATCATTTTTTTTTTTTACCAATTACAACTATCGTTACAAACTGTTCGGTTTTTCATGGCCTACTGTCTAACCCAATAACGTTTATTCTCGAATGACCTTTGTGTCTTGACAAGTGGGTATACTCGTTCACAACGTAACATTTTGCACATATAATCACAACCCCAAAATAATCATGATAAAACAGAATGTCGGAAGAACAAAACGAACCTCCAAACGATTGAAGAAAAAATATTTAGAAAATCATGGGCTGCAATCACACCATTACTAATACAGTATAACATAGTGCGAACGGCTATAAAAACATATGGTTCCCTTCAGTCTTGACAGACTATAGATACCCATTGTAAGGGTGCCTGCGGGTGAAATTTTTGTTGCAAAAGCTGCGCAATCCTCAACCACACTTTTCCTGAGTCGACATTGTTGAATGCCAGTGGCAAGTAGAGGTTCAGGACGAAACAATGCCGAGATAAGCGAAAAGCACATACCGTGCCTAGAATTCCAAAATGGTCACCCATCTGGTACTAGCCAAGCACAACGTTGCTTAACTTCGGTAATCTGACGAGAACCGGTGCGTATGATTATGCCATACATTTATGCAAATGCATGCGAAATGACGTCACCAGTAAAGAAAAAAAGACTATAAAAAGGAGCAAGAGGACTATCAAGGAAGAGACGGGAAGAAGGTTCGATATCATGTGGATAACGTTCGAGATCTCGTGAGAAACATTGAGCACGGAACGAAATAACGTTCGAGATCACGCGGGTAACGTCACGGCCGTGACAACTAGGAAATAAATGTTCTTGTTACAAATAAAAAGCGAGTTGAAGTTGTTTTATATTCTTTGTCTACTTTGCGACTGCAAACTACAACGTGTTGGTTCCTGGACAACGTTACAACAGCCTACATCACAAAAAAATAGATGTTTTCCAGCTAAACGTTTAATGAATAGACACATACCGACTAACTTTCTAAACATAAAACATAACGATTAAAACACGATTAATAAGAGCCAGGTACGTCGAGGGATGGAATACTGTTGCCACATCTGGGCAGGAGCTGCTAGAAAGGACTTGGCCTGCCTTGATAGAGTTCAAAATAGACTTCGTAGCCTCGTAGGAGATGTCCTTTTCTCTTCCTTACAACCTTTATCTCACAGAAGAGATGTTGCGAGTTTGTCTCTGATGTATCGTTATTTTCATGGAAAGTGTTCAACTGAGCTTCAATCTATGGCCCCCCCTCGCCAAACTTTCACAAGAAACACTCGTCTAGCTGTAAACACTATCAATAATTCCATCCACTCTTTATCTGTGCCTAAACCTAAACGTAGATTCCATGAACAAAGCTTCTTTCTTAGAACTGCACGCCTGTGGAATTGTCTTCCGTTTTCCTGCTTTCCGGCTGTCTACAATATGGTTGTCTTCAAGTCTAACGTAAATAAGTTCTTGATGAGCCGTTCCATATAAGTTATCAACTTTACCAAATTTTCATTACTAATGATTACTATAATGTCCAATTTCTACTGTACACTCTTTAACCCTTATCCTTGAGTGGCCTCTTGGCCTTGATGTGGTGATGCCTATGTAAAAAAAAACAAAAAAAAAACACTGACTTCTCATTTATTAATCCAATCGTACGGTGTCGTTGATTATTCTTTACAAGTATTATATAAGTTTTGTATATAAACACACTAACTGCTAAATTGCTTTCTTAGACTCCCACACCGTCAATATCTGCAACAGAGAAATAAAACTTTCAAGTCATGAATGTATAAGTTCAATCATCATGACAATGCAATTTACAATCCCTTCCTATCCATTCGGGCGGAATAAAAAAATAGGGCTCCTTACTTTTGGAACGCTTCTTAGACTTTTGTCAAATCCCTAATAATGCCGAAAAAGCTCGAGACTTCAGAAATAAATAAATAAATAAAAAATAAATCACGACCAAGAAAGATTAAAAGCAAAAGAACGCATTTTAAATTTAACCCGACGAAACCTTTTTTTTTGTTTGTTTATGCCAACCATGCGGGACATATCGGATTTTACTTTGATACAATGTTGAATTTCTTTTTCTTTTTACATTCGTTTATGCCAACGTCTAAACTGTATCAGGACATCGTCCGATGGGCAGCTTACTACAGAGGTCTAAGAACGCATCTTGGGATTGAAAAATGCGCATCGTATTAATTATCGACAAAAGCCAATAATGAAAGCAGGGTAATGACCTGGCGGTCTAGAGATGACACACACACACACACACACACACACACACACACACACACACACACACACACACACACACACACACACACACACATCATTCCATGGGTCGCTGGCTACGAGATCTGAGGACACATCTTGGGTTTGAAAAATGCGCATTATATTAATTATCGATAAAAGCCAATAATAAAAGCAGGATGATGACCTGGTGGTGTAAGATCACACACACACACACACACACACACACACACACACACACACACACACACAGAGATTTTTGTTGCGTTTCAACTTTCGGGCACTTGGAAGTACTGCCTTCTTCTGAATACGCTTTTTTTTATTAATGGCCTTGCTAGACTGGGGGGGGGGGGAGTCACCTACGATATCAATCTCCGCAAAAGGACTAAATCTTGTTTGAAGACAGAGTAGGTTTATTCTACTGGATCTTTGTTCTGAATCACTGACCAGTTGGCTTGGAAGAAGCGACAAATAGATTGGCAGTCGTTATTTAATCAGATGATTTTAAAATAAGATGTTCTAGGGTTTCCAATGAACTGACTACTTCTCTCACTCACTTTTACGTTAAGCCATGTGATGTCACATCCCTTTCTATTAGTGATGGGACGATTCCAATATTTTTCCCGAGTCCGATACAATACCCGATTAAGATTATTTATAAATCTCTGAATATTTTACTATAAAGTTGTTATTTTTTCCTAATTATCGTAAAAACACATGTTAACTGTGCCTATATTTTCTCAAACATAAAACCCCACTTGTAAGGGAGGGCGATCTATAGATTTTAGTTTTGTTGGTAGTTTAAAATCAATAAATATTTATACTACTACTACTACTACTACTACTACTACTACTACTACTACCAAGTGTGAAAAAAACACGGCGCACATTAAAAAACTGGAATTTCAAGTTTAAAGAAAAGACACATACATGCTATGTTTACAAACATTAATCCTGACAATAAAACAACCTGTTCTCATATAAAAAGGAAAATCACATGAATCACTAACACTTAAAGCGAATGATAGTCTGCATGCGATCCAATAATGCTTGGCAAAGAAAAGGAAGAATAATGAACCAAACTAAATATACTTTAGAAGAATATTGTAGAACGCAAAACGTGTTTTTTAAAAAAATAATGTATGTATATATACATATGTATATATATATGCATATGTATATATATGTATATATATATGTATATATATGTATGTATATATGTACGTATATATATGTATATATATATGTATATACATATATATACATATATATATTTATATATATATATTTCTGTAGAAATATATTTTTCTTATTATATATCAATCCTTATATAAGAAGCTCAATACGATTACAGAGCAATATATAGAATAAATGGCAAAAATTTATATTCCAAAATTCATGATCTGTACACTCTTATAGTTTATACCTATAAATAAGTTAATTTATACAATTCTTGACAGTATCTGTTTCGTAGCGCAAAATCAATAACTTAATTATTATAGCAATTATTATGCCCTTAACTCATCAGAAGAAATAGCAACAATCAATCCGTCGAAAGGAATTAAAATGTGATTTTACATGGTAAAAATCCGAAAATTGGAAGAGAAGTTGCAGTTATCTTTACATTTTTCCATTACGCCATATGAAATTTGAATCAAACAAAGTCATTAAACCCAACTATTCGTACTAACAATTTAATTAATTTATGAATCATTTATGAATCTTCTAGCAAAACCTTCTATTTAATAATTAGTAAATTTATTAATGGTAAGTTATATATACATACTTATGAAAATAATATCAACAAAATATAAATTATAGATTAATATACATGTCCGTATATACGAAATTAAAATAAGCTACAAAAAAAGGAAAACCAACTATTCGTACTAACAATCTTAATCAACCTATGAATCTACTACCAAATTATTCTACTTAATAATTAGAAGATTTATTATATTCATTATAAAAGTTATATAGACATACTTATGAAAATGATATCAACAAAATTATAAACATATATATGTTTGTATGTACGAAACTAAACTAAGCTACAAAAAAGGAAAACCAACTATTCATATTAACAATTTTAATTAATTTATGAATCTTTTAACAAAATGTTCTATTTAATAATTAGTAAATTTATTAATTCTAAGTATGTATACATACTTAGAATTAATAATATCAACAAAATTATAAACTATCATACATGTTTGTATGTACGAAACTAAACTAAGCTACAAAAAACGTCTGATCATTTTAATCAGTTCTCGTAACTCAACAATTTATTCGAAATGAAAACTATACATAATTCAAATCTATTAGCTATTACACTCATACACATTAATACATAAATTATAATTTTTAATTTCATACAATTCAAAAACTATACTTACGTTTTGTTAAGTTTAGAATAATCTGAAAATTCTTTTATATCGTAAATTGACCATAATTCAATTAACTTAATACAGTGCAGGCAGAGTTACCTCCCTTGGAACAAATCTTCTGAAATAAACTTTACTTATCTTTATTAATTTTTCACAACGCATAGGCATCCATATTCAACTAATAATTTTAAATTTTAATATAGACTTTCATTCAATATTATTTTAAAAAAATTAAATTGACTTATATTTTAAATTAATTCACTAATTTTTCCAATACAAAATGTTAGTATTACAGATTATTTCAATCGATAATCATAAGTTATTAAGTTATACTTCATATCCACTAATGTTGAATTGTAAATTAATTAGTTACTTCCATTTACTTTACATTTTATTTATTTATTTATATATTTATTCATATTATTATCAATATCAGCACTATCAATTATTTATATTGAAAATAATATTTTTAATTTTTACATTTCACAAACTTAAGTCAATTCTACATACGACAATCTATTTTTAATAAACATTTTACGAAATTGTTCCTTACTCAGGCATAATTTTTGTTATCATTGTATATCTCCTAATTCTCTAATAAGCATGATTCAGAGTTTCTTCATCTGATAACATGTTATTTTAAATATAATTAAATAAATGTATATTTAAGTTAAAACTAATGCTAATTTTAATTCAAGTTAATAAGATTTATAAATATTGTTTAGACCTAAAAATTATAGACTATACCCAATCCAGGTTATCCTTATACTTTAAACCCCCGCTTCTATGAACTTTAATTACATCCTCTTTTTTAATTAAAATTTAACTAATATTTCCGAAATGAAGTTATAGACGTTAATTTAATGAGTATATATATATATATATATATATATATATATATATATATATATATATATATATATATATATATATATATATATATATATATATGGGAGGATTAAACCGGGAATCAGAAAAATCAGAACATTTTGGGGTAAAGGAATCGGTATCGAAAAATATTGGTGCATATTTTCCGATGCCAAAAACGATTCTTTTAATTGCCTTTTTCATTCCATTTTGTTTAAAACAATATCTTTACTGCTAGTAGTACTAATAAAATAATAACTAGTAATTCATTTTAAACAACAAATAAAGCTGAAATCTATAAATCCCCACGCCACAAGTTTTTATTTTTACGTCTAAGAAAATAGCTGCACATTTAACACGTGTTTTTACGGTAATCAAGATAAACGACAATACTATAATTAAAAGATAGTTATCTATTATCTATGAACTTTAATTACATCCTCTTTATTATTTATTTATTTTTATTTATTTATTTAAGTTTTTAATTAAAATTTATCTAATATTTCCGAAATGAAGTTATAGACGTTTATTTAATGAGTATATATATATATATATATATATATATATATATATATATATATATATATATATATATATATTAAAAATATATAGTTTGTCTTAGTAGATTTTCAATAAATATATTTTATTATAACTATAACATTGATTTTTACATTCATTCTAACAATTAAACAATTTGGCTCATACATTTGAAACCACTTATCAATCAATTAATTGTTAATCACTTGTTGCATCATATACATTTTGTTTTAAGATCAATATTTGAAATCTGACTACTACAAATACATTTTGAATATTATGATTATTACCATTTATTTATTTATTTAATTATTTTATTTTTTTAAATTTATTTTATTTATTTTTTCATACTAAACCATGAATTACCTTACTTAACAAACTCAACTTTATCATCTATAAACATTACAATTAATCTAAGTAATAATATAAGGATCCATTTCTATTTCTTATACAAATTTAATATTTAATTCTTCCTCCACTCCTAATTGTATAATATAGATGTACTCTCTTTTATTTTATTTATTTATTTTATTTTATTTTATTTAGTTTTTATTCATTATTTTTATTTATTTATTTATTTATCTTATTTTATTTTTTATTTATTTTTTTCCTATCATTCCACATCAAAATAATATATTATGTGTAATATATTAACGTACTTACCTTCATTCTTCATATTAAATATTAATTTTGATATATTTTACCATTCTATATGCTATCATTATTGAAAGTCATTAGGTCTATATAAAAAGTTGATAAAGTTGTATTTATTTTGCTTATTTTCATTAGCTAATTATATTTATATATATATATATATATAAAATATTTATCTTCATATGGAAAATACTTAAAATTATACTACTAAGGTAGTTACATACAGATATATATACATATACACAAACATATACATATAAATGCATATACATATACATATACATATACATGCACATAGACATATACATCCACATATACATACACATATACACACATACACACACACACATATATATTATTTATTTTTTCCAAATAATGTTTTATTTAAGTCAGTTGGTTACTTATTAAATCTAATTTAACCACTTATAAATTCCTATTATAGAATTTAATAATATTAATATTATATCCTAACATGATAGTTTAAAGTCATACTAAATAGTACAAACTAAACTTATTTACTGATTACATTATCTTTAAAATCATTGCTATATTTAATTTAGATTTAATTGTTTACCTAACCTTTATTATTACTTTAAATTTATTATTTTCATTTTTATTCTCAACATTATTTATTTACATTTTAGTCACTATAAATCAAAATTAAATTTACTTGCTATGTATGTTAATTCCATTTCATTGATAATTTTACTAATCTGGTTCTATCGCGATATATTTTGATTTATGTAAACAATTTTTAATTACTTCCTGACGTTTGATAAGAAGGTTTTCTTTATATATTATTATATGATACGATTTGAGATTGCAAAGGTTACATCGGCCCGACTTGTTTGGCAAGTATTTACTGGCCCTACCCAATATCGACCATTTCAAATTGTATTCAATTTTGTTTTTCCTTTATCCCTTAATCCAATTTGCTAATGATATTGTTTTCTTCTTATTGTTGACATGTAGTATTTTGAACGATGCTATATGATTATTAAATTTTTCTTTAAACCTACAAACTGTGGCCTCAATATATGTTCTAATTCTGTTATTATCTGTTACATCACATTTATATACTACATTAGAAATGAGACATTTACCTTCTAATGGGCATTCGTCAATATTCCTACGATTTCAAAGTGAATTCACTTCAATCTTTTGATTATTTTATAATCCTCCATTTGTCTCTTTGTTTATTTTTGCATTGTTAGAACTTATAATAGTTTTAACTAAGTTGGTCGACGTCGAAAAAGATAATTTAACATTATTCTGGTTCATAATTTTACTTTCCACTAGGGAAATTTATATCGATAATTTGAAAAAATTCTTTTGGTAAATTATTTTTTATGTGTACACTGTAAGGAGGATTGAACCAAACACAATTTCTACGTCTATTTTTCTTTTTAATAGTATTAGTGTTGCTAATTTGGGATTTACTGATATTGTCTATGACATTATTTTTATTACCATTAATATTTTTCCTACTATTTTTATAATTGGATTTACCCATTGCCATATTGTATATTATGTGACGGTTTATGTTTTGATATTTTCCTTCCTCTGATGCTTTATTTACATTGTTAATATATTTTATTTCGCTTTTATATTTAGATCTGGCTAGTGTTTTGTTGTAATATTTTTTCTTGTTATTAAAAATATCCTCATTTTGGGATAATTCGGAAATTCATTTTGATATACTAGGTATAATTGCCTTTTCTATTGATATTGGGTGGTTTGATTTATAATCAATATAGTATACAGTTTGAGACACATACCCAGAGACAAATTTCCTCTTATATAATAATATATTATAAAGCATTAATATTTTAAAAAATTTTAAAATATAACACTTTCAAAAGATGTGACACTTTTTATTAGAAAGTATGTTTAAGAATTATTAGGAATAAGTTGGTTAGAGTATTCCGAGTACCAGCAATGCGTACATAGGCTTTTTAGATAAACATTTGTCACCATGGCTAGATGACCTACCATTGTCACATTGCTTTCAGATGATTTTTATGAATGACAATGCATCATCCCATTCTGTTAGAGCGATTGCAGCCTTTCTTGAATTTATGGGCTTCTTTGGAGAAACTCTCATGACCTGACCATCGTGTTCTACAGACATTAACCCCATTGAATATCTCTGGTCAATATTAAAAAGAGTTTATGAGGGAGGAGAGCAATTTACTTCAAATGATACTTTGTAGAGAACATAGTTGATATTGCTAGAGCCATAACTCCTTTTTGAGATCAAGCAATTGACTTCCCCGAGGGGAAAAGTGTTGTTTTGAATTATTTAAAAAATGGTGGATATGTCGGTAAATAATTCATTTATTTGAGGCTTAGCACCTAGGATGTGCTTTTTATCATTATTCTTTGACAGAAAAATATAATAAAAAGTAAAGTTCGCATGATAAAACATTGTATTTTTGCCCTAATACAACATTTTAAGAGACCTGCAATAAAGCGAAGGACAGTGGAAATTCAACAATAAAGAATAAAATGTCATAACTCCGTGAATATCGCATGAATTGGAATAAAATTTTAGGAAATAACTAACCTTAAAGCAGTCGTTTGATTTATTTTCATTTCGTTGTGACGTATATTTAGTGAAATATTTATATTTTACTAATCTGCAATAAAGCGATTGAAACAGTATAAATACTCGAATGCTGACTGTAACAGTCTAAGATCATTCGTATAAGAAATTCCTCTGAACTCTTTTTTTTTTAAAAGAATGTGTCCAGTATCACATTCGCTTTAACTAATTGGTTGATCATTATTATTGAGAGTTTCATAACTTGGAAGAAATCTCAACAGAAACCAAACAGCCGGCCTTGGTACACTCCTGAATGTGTTGCTGCCATGTCTCATAGAAATCATCATTTAAATTATTTTAAAAAAAATAGATGCTCTGAAATCAAAGCCGCTTTTAGGATTGTTCGCAACCGCTGCAAAAGGGTTATAAATGGTACGAAAGAGCCATGTGTCTAATCCGTTAAATCTAGAGTGATTAAGCAGAGATTTGATTCCCAAGAGTTTTGGCGAATAACAAGCAGGTTCTTGAACAATGTATAATCTCTATTACTACCATCATAAATGAACCAGAGGTTAGGGTTAGGGTTAGGGTTAGGTGATTTCCTCAGAATCTAATAAAGCCAAACTTTTTGAAAAAAAAAAAAAATTGCATAAAATTTTACCCTTTGCGATCAGGGCTGTCTACCGCCTGGAATTAGCCTAAACATCCCGAGCAATTTTTTTTGTACAGGCATTTAAAATCGTCGTAGACTTAAAAATTCAGTATGTTATTGCTATATATCTTACTAGCCGTACCCGGACACGCGTTGCTGTGGCTCAGTTTGTTAAAATGGTTTCCCTCCCCCCTAAAAAGACAAAAATTAAGTTTTCTATAGGAAAGAATTAGTGTGGAAAACTGTTTTACTTATCATTATACAAATATCTTTTATATATATTATTATATATTTCCCCAACTCTCTCTCTCTCTCTCTCTCTCTCTCTCTATATATATATATATATATATATATATATATATATATATCAATTTAGATATTTAAATTTTATGATTTAAAAAGGTTAATCTTCAAATATAAATTTTTTATTGTTTGAAAACAAAGAACACAATTTAATAAATATATTTCCTTAACCCATGAGTTTTCATTGCACCCAAAAATATTTTCTAAGACCGAAAATCACTGAATTTGAATACCAATATACAGGGTGGCCGAAAAGTCCCAGGACACTCTATTTTTAATATTTTAATGCTGTTAAATATGATTGCTTTTAATATTCTAATGTTGTTAAAACAATTTATTTCATTTATTTTTTCAGGTTATGACTGACATCAGTGTATTTACTGTTGAGGAGCGCTTAATTGCTGTTGTTTGGGTTCACGACCGCATCAGGAATGACATGACTATGGAAGATGTTCGAAGTGCTTTCACAGAAAGATTTGGAAAGCCCGCGCCATCAAGAAATAATCTGTATCTGTGGGAGAAGAAAGTTTTTGAAACAGGTAGCGTTCTGGATCAGGCAAGAAGTGGCAGGTCTGAAACACGAAAGGAAACGTGTGCTGGTGTTCAAGAATCACTGCAACAGTCTCCCAAGAAATCCACCAGAAAACGTTCAGATGAACTTGGAATACCAAGGGCTACCATGATGGATCATATGAAAAAGGACTTGGATGTCAAAGCTTATAAGCCCATGTCGGTAAATTAGTTGTCAGATGAAGATATGGATCGAAGAAAAGAATTCTGTGAGAAATTTTTAAAACGCTTTCCTGATGGTCCAAGAAATCACAGAAAGATAATATTCAGCGATGAATGCGCCATTTATAAAAGTTCTAAAAGTCGAAACATATATTTCTGGGCTAAAGAAAACCCCTTTTACAAAGAAGAAGTTGAAAGTAATCCTCCACATGTCATGATTTGGGCTGCATTGACATCTGAACATTTGATTGGTCCTTATTTCTTTGATGGCAATGTCAACCAGAAATCATATGCCAACATGATTAGAAACTGGTTCATTCCCAAGTTAATAGAACTTGGTATTAAGGATCGTGTATGGCTACAGCAAGATGGTGCACCCGCACATTATGCACTTCCTGTGAGAGCGCTGCTAAATGCAGAGTTTCCTGATCGATGGATTAGGCGCGGATCAAATTCTTTTGCTTGGCCACCACGAAGCCCCGACTTGACCACTCCAGACAACTCATTATGGGGTTTAATTAAAGGTCAAGTTTCTGGTATTAGATACGAAACCATTGATCAGCTAAAGCATGCGATTATTGCAGCTTTTGCTAGCGTATCAAGGAATTCTCTAAAAAAATGGCACAAAGAACCTGGAGGCGAATGGAATTGTGCAAGAACAACGAGGGCCAACATACTGATCCCCTAGACCACTAAATTACTCTAGTTGTTTTCTGCTTTGTTTCTAATAAAGTTCTCTTTTTTTGTTGAATATATATGTTTTCTGTGTGTTTCATTAAAAAATACTGTGTTTTATTAAAAATACATGTATAGTGTCCTGGGACTTTTCGGCCACCCTGTACATTTCATTTATATATATATATATATATATATATATATATATATATATATATATATATATATATATATACTCCCAACTCGTTCTCTCTCTCTTTAATAGAGTTTTGCACAAAGGTTGCTTCTCGTTAATAGAATATTTGAAAGATATCTGTTAAACTATCAAATCATTTCTGATAGGTTGATAAAAGTAGTCATTGATTGGTAGAAGTCTGAAGCATATAATGTCAATGCTGGCTGACATCAGAGATTCATCCTGCGGCCAATCCTATTTCTAGTCTTTATTAATGATCTTCCAAATCACACTGTAAATTCATTTCTTGGTTTTTGTGCAGATGACACAACAATCTATGGCGACACTTCAAAGAGTATTAATGCACAAGATCGATTTTTTCTTTCTTCCAATCATGAATACATAGTGCAATAGGAAGAAGGTGGCTGGTTACTTTGAATACATCTAAAATCAAGCTGCTCTCCTTTCACCTCCAGTACTCAGAGTCCCTACTTTTCATCAGTTGTAATGAATAGCTCCCCTTGAAGACGCTCTCCTTTCTTTAAGTTTCTAGAATTCATCTAGTTTGTAAAGTCAGTTTCAATAAAGGTTTGATCTTTTCCGCCCACGGTGTTTTCTAATTAACTTGAACAGTCTACCGCACGTGTCCGTCTCCGTAACACGCCTTCTTCCAACTCAACCTCCTGTTCTTCGCTTTTATGCGTCTATTATAGTCTCATTTGAATGGAGACGGCGAGATTCCCTACTCTATTGTTATTTTCATAGTAGATACTCGGCTGGGCTCTAATCTATGACACCTCCTATGTAAATCATTTTTCACAAAAATTCGTCTAGCTACAACCACTATAAATTATCTTTTCATTTTTTTCTTCTGTGTACCTAAAACAAAACGAAACTTCTATAAGCAAAGTTTCTTTCTAAGAATTATCACTCTGCGGAACACAATACCACATAACATACGACAATTTTCACAAATTCATTTTACGTCATCCTCTTAAATAATCTTTTTTCTGACAAGTCTTACCCATTGTTACCTATCCTAACATTGTTGTTTCACTGTCCTCCTGACAAATTCACTATCCTATCTTATAGGCCTTGATTAGCGGGGACTCGTCAGTACCTTAAGAGAAGACAAACTCCAAAACCAGCATAAATTTTTAATAGTATATAAATGGAGTATATTGTATTTAACCAGAGAGTATATAATTTAAAAAACAAAAAAAAAAGATGAAAATCGAAACTTCGGTATCTACAGAATAGTCGGCATCGAAGCATTATGAGGGTTAATTCTTAGCGCTCGTTTCGATTAATGCACAAATTAAATATGCAAATTCAAAATGAAATAAGAGGAAAACTTGTGGATATACTTAGTTATAAGTTGAAAGGATTAGAGTACACCAAAAATTATGGAAAATTATCGAGGACAATTTTAGTAATAAACAAAATCAATTTCTTACATATATTTCTGAGTTGATACGACACCATTAATGCATCTTTTAGTCAGCAAGTCATAAATGATTATCTCCCTTCTTTTAGTATGACGGCGTTATTTAGTCTTGTAAATCGGAGTTTATTGACTTCAAATAGTAAATTAACTTTTGCCTCTGGAAAACAACAACCTCGAATTATATATATATATATATATATATATATATATATATATATATATATAGAGAGAGAGAGAGAGAGAGAGAGAGAGAGAGAGAGAGAGAGAGAGAGAGAGAGAGAGAAAAAGAAAGAGAGAGAGTAAGTTATACACCACGCGGACACCCAAAATCACACTTATGCACACACGCAGTTAATTTTACCCGTTCTTGCCCGGTCGTAAAATATGCTTAAACATATTTTAATTCATGCTAATTCTGTACTGAATATTCTATTGTATCTAATATATAGTACTGATTTCAAAAGTAAATAATGATAATGATGATGATAATAATAATAATAAAATACCTGGGTGCCATCAGCTAGAACCGAAACCAAAACATTTAACGCTCCAGCCGTGGCTCCTCTATCGATGTAGCCATCGAAAGATGTGTAAGAAAGATTTAATATTAAACGACTTGAAGTAATGAACTGAATTTTGTCATGCGCAAAAGAAAAGTTAAAATATTTTGGTAAGTTGAAATGAACAGTTTGCATTTCAACTTGCCGATATATGTTTGCACGTGTTATTCATCCATCCAAACAAAGATTTTCTTTGTTATAAGCAATCCTTGGTGTATGATTACGATTTCTGTTAATTTCAGTGTTATGTGACCAGTAGTTTAAGAGTTTATCGGTTAAATATTTACACACACACACACACACACACACACACACACACACACACACACACACACACACACACACACACATGCATCTCCTATGGGGTACCCGTTCATGCCCGGTCGTAAAATACGCTTAAATATATTTTAATTCATGCAGATTTTTTTTATTAATTATTACAGAACCAATTCTCTATTGAATATTATATTGTACCTAATATATAATACTGATTTCAAAATTTTTTTTTTTAAATTAAAAAATGATTTGGGTGCCATTAGCAAAAATCGAATTCAAAACAAAAATCAGCGTCCCAGCAGCGTTTCCTACTGTTCGAGCTACCGCGAGACAGATAAAAGATTTAAAATGAAACCACTTCAAGCTACCTTTGAATTTGCGCATGCGCACAAGTAATAGAAATATGTCAGCAAGTTGGAATGAACATTTTTGCATTTAAACTTGCCGACATATTTCTGTACGCATCCATCCAAAAGAAATATTTTTCTCATCTATCCAAAACAAAGATTTTAGTCATTATAAACCATCCTTTGTGTATGATTACTATTTCTTGTTAATTTCAGTTTTATGCGATCAGTAGTTTAAGAGTTTAAATTATAGGTGCTTGTTAAAATAGTCGACAACTCGATTTTTTAAATATATCGTTTTAAGCAAAAACAGTAGTACGTACTCAATTGTTATGTCGAAAATAATAACATATCCAAAAATTACGAAAATTCGTTGAGTAGAAAAACTGCGATTGTGTTTTTAGTAAAGAAAGTTTATCGCTAGAGACAGAAAATATTGCAGCCATGACACAAGTAATTTAAAATATTCGTTTTGGAGTCATGTCCCCTGCGTATGACTGCTTACTGCCTACCTTATAACGTCTACGAAAAATGCAATTTTACCCAATTTTCCGTAAAAATTACTTTTAACTATAAATAACTTTCTACTTCATTTGATCCCATAAATTAATATACAAAAGTATAATATTATGCGTAAACTTTAAGTATTTACTTCAACAACGGTGTTCAATACATAGGTAGAGCTAGGTAGTAAGTTATAAAAATATTTAAGCTACATATATATTTTTATAACTTACTCTCTCTCTCTCTCTCTCTCTCTCTCTCTCTCTCTATATATATATATATATATATATATATATATATATATATATATATGTGTGTGTGTGTGTGTGTATATAATTCGAGGTTGTTGTTTTCCAGAGGCAAAGTAACCAATGAAGTTTAACGAAGTTAGCACAAGATTACTCAATACCCAATACCGAAGTAGAGCTGTTGTGCTGTCACACACATACACACGCGCGCGTGCGTGCGCAGTCTCGCCCGCAAATAAACCAACGTTTATTAATTTTAATTTCCCCGCGTATTTACAGAAAAATAAGTTCTTCTAGCAACGACATAATTTCAAATACGCTCACACGCTTTTCTCATAGCAACAAAAATAAAATAGACATATTTCTGGCGGACGTAATTCAAGACAGTACCACTTGACACAAGCGGCCAATGAGAAAATGTAGAAGATTGTTTTTTTAATGCTTTTCCAAAAACCAAATACCAGCAGAAGCAATCTTGTGCTGGAGCCGGTTCAAAAAGTATTTAAACGCAACAAAACATTCTTCTTCCCCTCTTTTTCCCTTCTATCTTCCTCTTTTCTCGCTCCGACGTGACACGAGAACATGCCTCTCGTTTTCACCTCATCCTCGTTTTAAAATCTGTTGAAACCATAATTACACACACCACGCGGACACCCAAAATCACACTTATGCACACACGCACTCATTTTCGTACATTTTCTATAAGAATTAATAACAACGGACTACTTTCCTCATGGGACTTTTGAATAAGGCGAACTTCGCCAGTTAAAGCACACACCTTGAAATAAGGACATTATTTTCACAAAAGATTTTCACCTTTCAATCTTATTATCTCAACGAAGGATTTTCATCTAACATGGCTTTTTAATGTTAATAACACTTCAAAGGATTTCTTTCACCTATTTTGAACATTCTAATCATAATGATTTCTCGAGAACTCTTACCAATCGGACTTTGCTTGTTCTTTTTGTTATTTTTGTTGAAAAATAAATGCGGTGCATTTTAAATGAGAAGAAGGTGTCATTTTTTTTATTCCTATTTTTTTTATTATTATGTTTGGGGCAGAGAAATTTAATTTCACTGA
>NC_136513.1:9185000-9202500 GCF_053919585.1 Euprymna scolopes
ATTCACAACACGCTGTTGGTAAATTTAGCACTTGCTAAATGGTGACCTGTTTATTCATTCTCATTCATCCATGACTTTCACGTTTTCGTCTATTCTTCTCACTCGCCATTTCTAACATCTCTTTCTTGGCGACCCCTCAACAGTGAGGATAGTGGTCATGTTTTGGGTTTTAGTGTGTGCGGAAGTAGCCGACAAGGCCAATTCGACCTTGAACTGCCTTTCACAATGAAAGCAATCAACTCCATTTTCATTTGCAGGGTTGGCTCGAGAGTGTTCTTCTCTATCCCTCCTTTTTCTCTTCTTCTCGAGGTCCACAGGTCGGTTGGTCTCGAAGGTGGCTGTGCTTTTGGTGATGGTCTGCTTCCAGGTTTTCCTGTCTTTGGCCTGGATCTCCTATGTGTATCTATCGATGCCACACTTCTTTAGGTTTTCTTTCAGAAGATCCTTATATTTTTTCTTCTGACCTCTTTGAGTGTACTTTCTTTTAGCTGTCCATAGAAGACATCTGATATCCTAACCATGTGGCCTGACCACCTTAGCTGGTTACTAATGATGATGGCTTCGGTGCTGATGGTGTTAGCCTCCCGAAAGATACTGAGGTTGGTGCGATAGTCCGCCCAGGAGATGTTCAAAATGCTCCGCAGGCAGCGTTGTTGGAACTTCTCCAGTACTTTAAGAGGCATAGAGAAGTGTCGGGAGCATGACAGCTTTGCATACAGCCATTTTGGTGTCTGTCCGGATACTCGCTAGCGTGGGTCTTGGTACATTTCCAAAGACGTGATCGTTTTCTATATCCTTAAACCAATTTTTACGTTATCTACATTATATGAGGAATTTTGGACCATTCTGCATAGAATTTAAATAAACGACTTTTAAAATAAATAGATACATGTATGTCTACATTTAATAGCGATATTTTCGAATTTTCTTGTATACTATTTAAATGATATAATCTATATACATAAAGCAGTAGATGTATGTGTACATGTCTGTCTGTAGGTAAATATTTAACCGATAAACTTTTAAACTACTGGTTACATAACACTGAAATTAACAGGAAATGGTAATCATACTTCAAAGATGGCTTATAACAAGTATAATCGTTGTTTAAAAGGATGAATAACGCGTGCAGACATATATCGGCAAATTGAAATGCAAACTGTTCATTTCAATTTGCCGACAATTTTTTTCATCCTTTTTTCGCATGACTAAATTAAATTCATTTCTTTAAGTCGTTTAATATTAAGTCTTTATTCCGATAGTTATATCGATAGGAGGCGCGGATAGAACGCAAAATATTTTGATTTTGATTCTAGCTGATGACACTGAAGTCATTAAAAAAAAACTTTTAAAATCACTACTATATATTAGGTACAATATAATATTCAATAGAGTTTGACTATGTAATAATAAATACGAAATCTGCATGAATCAAAATATATTTCAGTGTATTCTACGATCCGGCAATGACCCCCACCCCCGCTAGTCCTAAACACAATGGACTTAAGTATTATTGTTCGTTTGGCTGATTCCGAGAGTCGAAATAATTCTTTGTTCTTTTGTTGTTTTTATTTCGACTTTGAATCCGTGTACAGATGATCCAGGTTCAAATACGTGTCCTGTCCTCGCAACGTTACATAAGTAAACAAACGTCTACTTACGTTTTATAGCAAGACTTTGGATTGGCCTGTATATTAAAACTGGATTTAACCACAAATTTGAAACGACGAAACTGGTAGTATTAGGTTGAATTATTAAGTTTTCTAAGCTAACCTGAATAGCACGCATTTTAACGCATCGACGACTCGAAATAGAATCACACGTTTGACTGCCTTTCCTATCACCCTCTTGTTCTTTGTTCATTAGGTCATCGTGTTTGAGGTCAAATCTTTTCAATGACATGCACTAAAACGTCTTATGATATTAGAATCACTTTAGACAAGCTTTTGCATGCCGAGAGCAGAAGTTACCGATCGATTCGTTAAGTTGGGATTTTTTTATAGCATTTTAATAACTAAGCGTCTAGCTTGAATGTACATTATTGGCGTAGTATTTCTAAAATGCTATGTTATCTTTCCGGCTGTTGACTCTTCAGCCCTTTTCCAGTTAACTTTTACGCAGTCAATAATCTTTTGGAAATCTGTGTGTATATTTTTTTTCGATATAGATAATTGTAAAGCCAAATTGCAAGCAAAGAGCACAGAAAATCTATTATAGCTTTTACAGCTGTTTCAAGACAGCGTTTATTTTAAGTAATACAATGGATTATATTTAAAAAAATGCGATTCCAGAAGAAAGTTTTCGAAAGTTCACAACAAAAACACAAATCATCAACGGTGTCCAAAAGGTATGGCATAAGGGTTTACTTCACAAGATTTCCAGCTACGGTATAACTGGAAATGTTTTCTCAATTATTAAATCATTTCTCTCTGATAGGCTCATAAGAGTAGTGGTTGATGAGCAGAAATCAGAGGCCCACAGTATTAATGCTAGAGTCCATCAGGGGTCCATTCTGGGCCCAACTCTCTCCCTGATCTACATCAATGAACTCCCAAAACACATACTTAAAACATTCGTTGACATCTATGCTGATGACACGACCATCTATGGCAACACATCAAAGGCTGTAAATGATAAATTATCTCTGATTCTCTCTCCTCCGATCTTGAGGGCGTGGTACAGTGGGGGAAGAGGTGGCTGGTTACTTTTAATGCATCTAAAACCAAGCTCCTATCTTTACATCATCAACGCGCTGATCCTCATCTGGCATCAACTGAAATGAATGGCTTTCTTCAAGGGGAGGCTCCAGGTTTTCACAAGCTTCTGGGTTTGACCTTTACTTCTGATCTGAAATGGAATACGTACATCAAGTCTGTTTCCAAGGTCGCTGGGAAAATGATGGGATCCTTCTACCGCTCCAGAAGATATCTCACTAGTGATGCAAGTCTTTATCTATATAAAAGCCAAGTACGTCCAAGGATGGAGTACTGCTGCCTCATCTGGACAGGAGCTGCTACAAACAGCCTATCCTGCCTTGACAGTACAAAATAGACTTCGTGGCTTAGTGGGAGATGCCCCTTTCTCTTCCCTGCAACCTCTCTCCTACAAAAGAGACGTTGCGAGCCTATCTTTGTTTTATCGTTATTTCCATGGCAAGTGCTCGTCTGAGCTCCAATTTCTGGTCCCTCTCACCAATCTTTCACAATAAACACCCGTTTAGCTGAAACCACTGTCAATAATTTTCCCCACTCTTTATCAGTGCAAAACCAAAACGTAGATTCCATGAACAAAGTTTCTTTCTTAGAAGTGCACGCCTGTGTATCCCTCTTCCGTTTGCCTGTTTCCCACCTGACTACAACTTGGATCTCTTCAAGTCCAACATAAACAAATTCCTGATGAACCGCCCCCTTAAGTAATGACACCTTATCAAATCCCCAATACTAACGATTACTACGATACTATCCCATTGATTACTGTACACGCAATAACTCTTATCCCCGAGTGGCTTCCGGGCCTTGATAAGTGGTGACCTCCATGTAAAAAAAAGTTTCACATTCCACAAAGAAATAAAACAAAAATCATAAGAAACGAACTACAGTCAAGTACTTCGGTAAAAACCTGCCAAGAGAAAAAAATATATAATTTTGATATTTTCTCGTTTATTTTAGTTAAATTTTGTATCGATTTTTAAGAGTTTATGCAGTGAGTCTCTCGATTCAAGCCACGATTTCCTGAACATTCGAGTCTAAGTTTCTGTTATATTTAAATCATTTTTGACATGTGTCATTCACATTTAGCCATTGCTTTTTTGGTGTTATTTTCCTGGACATTCGAATGAAGTTTCGCATTGATGGTGTATGGTTTTCATTTGGCAACCAAACTAATAAAAAGAACGCTAAGTAAAGGTGATTTCTTCGAATCATGTCCAAAGTTTATTTTTATCTTTATGAATTTTCTATGTTCACAGTGATTGGTTAAGATATTTTACATAATAAATTCTATTTAGAGTCTGTGAGTTTAATCCCTGGTTAATTATTTTCAAATCATATTCCTTATAAGGAATATACACAAAGTTACTAGAGTTGTCTACAGCTGTTTCAAGACAATGCTTATTTTAAGTCATAAAATGAAACAACTTTTTCCAAACGTAGAATCTCACCAGAATACAATTCTGTAAGTAACCTGGAAACAAGCTACAAGAATGCCCGAAATTATTTAATCTTCTACCAAAAATTAACTAAATACCTCTGTAAGATATTAAATTAATCTTACATCAAAGTGCTATTTTTGTGTTACTGCTTGCATTTGTTCAAGTATATTTTGAAGTCTCGTAGAGATGCGTAGGATTTTTTGTTTCGAAACTGACATCAAGCCACGACAGGATCTATCTCTGATGTGATATTTTATTTATATTACAAAAATTTAAATATTTAAAAGTTTGAATAATTAGCTTCATTTTTCTTCGGAATTTGATTATCATAAGAACAATCTAAACTACGTATATGAAATAATTGTTGATTATATTATCACATACAACACACACAACACAACACACAAACGCACACAGAACATACAAACACACAAAACACACAAATATACACAACACACAGACACACACAACACACAAACGCGCACACAACACACAAACGCACACTACACACAATCGCACACAACACACAAACACAGAAGCACAGACACTACACACAAACACACATACTACACACAAAAGTGCACACAGCACACACAACACGCACAAACACACAACACATAAATAAATACAAACAAGCGCATACACATAATATAGATAAGATGCAAATAATTTTATGAGATATTGATTTACATACATTCTATGAATTCAACATAAAATAATTTTGTGTACGATCGTTTCTGAGACTATATTTTTATTGGTGTAGAATCGCATCATCAGCACAGTGAATTGGCAGCAAGTTTCAAGTTAAAACATACCATCATGGCCCATGTGAAAGCATCAGTTATAGATTTAATCGAAAAGTAGAGACAAAGAAATATCAAAGTAATTACAAAACAACTTTTATGAAGTAAACATAGCAAACGCGACAAGAAAAATGGAATCTGTTCATATCACAGGTACACATAAAAACATTCAATAATATATATTTTTTTTAATTAGTGATTTTTTTGGTAAAAATTGCTTTCAATAAGTTTCACATTTTTTTGTAAGGGCATTTAAAATTGTCGTAGACTCTTGAAAATTCAGTATGTTATTGCTATGCATATTCTAAGAGGACGGACCAAATTCAAATGACAGCTACAGAAGGAATTGGAATATACCTTACTAAAGCCTTATTGTCATATCTGGTGAGTTTTAAAAATGCAATCTGGCCGTGAGGACACTTTAGAAGACATGCAATAAAATTCTGCTTTAATCCTGGAAAAAATGTTACAACATTTTTCCGTATGGGCACTTTTTTTATAGTACACACATGAAAATCTAGTCCCCTTCAAAGTAATCTCCCCCGGTTGCAATGCACTTGTTGTACCGTTACAACAACTTCCGGAAGTCCTCTTGTATGAGCCTGTTAATGGTCTTCGTCACAACCTCTTTCATCTCCTCAATTTTCTCATAATGACAGCCTCTAATGTTTTCCTTGGGCTTAGGGAATAATCAAAAGTCACAGGGAGCAAGGTCTGGACAATAGGGAGGGCGAGGAATTTTCTTGATGTTCATCTTGGTCTGTGACAAGGATGGGGTTGTGGACTGGTGCATTCGTGTACATTTTCTGCATTTTAATTACCTCGCGAATAATTGTTTGTACAGTTCCCACACTGACATCAAACTGTGCACTTATTGTTTCTATAGACACACGATTGTCCTTATCCATGAAATTCTTTATTTGACCAATCAACCCCCTTTACTGTTGAGGTTCTTAAATGCCAGAAAGCTTTCTACTCTAATACTTTTTCCCCTAGAACAGCTAGACTTTGGAATTCACTTCCTGCTACCTGTTTCCCGGTTATGGATATGACCTTAAACTATATCCGATGGTGAGGCCCCAGCTTGAGGGCTTTGGGGAGTGTGGAGCAACCCTTAAATTGCCATTGCTCCCAGGTCCACTCTGACCCAGAGTGGTAGTACCTGTTAGGGTCCCAACTATGGGTTAAATAGAAACCGACTTGAAAAAAAACAAATATATTCTATTAAAAAAGATTTTCTTCGAAATCACTGGATTCAGCATTAAATAACCTGAAAAGTGTTGATATGCCGTAAAACAAAACCAACCAACCTGTTTCCCTGACTGTACTGATATGTAGAGGTTTAAATGTAACGTAAATCAACATCTTGTCAATCTTTCCTAGGCATGGTTCCAAATAGTAGCCCTTTACGTCCAAGTATCGATATGCCTTGTTAAGGGTGAACGTGACTAAATTAAAATTGATATTTATAACTTCTTCGAGGCTTTTTTTATGGTATAACTATTTTCGGGTTATTCAGTACCGGATCCTGTCAATTTAGTAAAAAGGTTTTATGTTTCAAGTTCCTTATATCTTTAAATATTCATTCATGGTGTTTGGTTTGGTTGTTTTGTTTTACAGCATATCAGCCGTTTTAGGGTTATATAATGCTGAATTCAATCATTTTGGTGAAATGTTTTTATGTTTCAAGTTCTTTATATTTCCAAAATATGTTGATTTTGGTTTGCTTGTTTTGTAGAGAAAAAATGTTTTTGTTTTTGCAGAACATCATTGAGTTTTGCAAACCATCCTCTCTCCCTCTCCCTCTCCCTCTCCCCCTCCCTGCATACATATATCTCATCCCACGCCTACCTGAATCTGCAACCCCCACACACACTACAATCTAATGTATTTTAACCGCCAAAACTTAAATATTGTCGATATCCGTCTCCCTCCTCCTCCTTATTATCTCTTCTCCCATTTTTTCTCGTATTTCCCCTAAAACACTTCTTCTAAATACTAACAACCATTTTTGTAAGGTCTGACGAGGCTGTTGGATCGTAAACATGGTCCAACATCCGAAACATATGTAACCAAACAGATAAAACGGTAATAAAAAAATAAAACACACACACACACACGCACACACAAACACACACACACACATATATATATATATATATATATATATATATATATATATAGAGAGAGAGAGAGAGATAAAGAGAGAGAGAGAGAGAGAGCGAGAAGGAATTAGATTGGAAGTCTATAAGAGCAAAGTTTA
Source organism: Euprymna scolopes (assembly GCF_053919585.1). Taxonomy (NCBI): domain Eukaryota; kingdom Metazoa; phylum Mollusca; class Cephalopoda; order Sepiida; family Sepiolidae; genus Euprymna; species Euprymna scolopes. The sequence continues at coordinate 9,192,217 of NC_136513.1, forward strand.
ATTTAATGTATTGATGCTTTAAAGGAACAATGCTCATAGTACTGTAGATATATAATAAGCTCAATATCTTAGAGCTATATTAATATAGAGGATAAAGAATAATAATGGTAAATTATGAATCAGTTTCAAAGGGAGTTTGATTTTGTTTTGTTTCTCCTTTCGAAACTGATTCATAATGCATAATGCAAGATAATCATGCAATTATTAATTTTTATCCTCAATATCAATGCATGTATATATATATATATATATATATATATATATATATATATATATATATATATATATATATATATATATATATATATATACTAGCAGGGATTCCTGACGTTATCCAGGATTTAATGAGAATCAACGAATACTTTTATGGTCATCACAATCGGTGAAATTTTCGATTTTTCAATCAAATCGATTGTAGTCTACATTGCACTATAGAGAACCTAGCATTACTTTTATAAACATTATTTATATAGATTATAGCTTGAATTTAAGCTTAAAATGCAAAAGTCAAGTATCATAGTTCAGTTGTGCTCTAAATAGAAAAATATATTTCGAACGCGCATCTGTTTTATTAAAGATCCTACTGTTGATTTTATACGCCGGGTTCTTCTGTTTTTGCAGTGATAAAACTTCTCGAATGCACTTGTGACGTTAGTCTGTATAAGGATGTTAACTTTGGTCAAAACCGAATTATTTCTTCTTTAATCGGATTTTTTTATCATCAAGATTGAAAGATAGAAATTTGCAATGAAAATAATGATGGATTAGAAAAAGACTCGCAACATCTCCTATTTGAGAAAGGAGTAGTAGGAAGGATAAAACGGTACCACCCACTAGATTTCGAAGTCGATTTTGTGTTCTGTCCAGGCAGAAAGGGACTCTGAACTGCATCTACTCATATGTAGCAACATAATCCATCTTAAGTCATATTTTCCATTTATGCAAGCAGAGAATTGCGTCATGAGTGAAATATATTCTGGAACATTAGAATTATCCAATCATTTTCCCAGCGACCTCAGCAACAGATTTGACGTCTTCATTTCAGGTCTGGAGAGATCAATCCTAGAAGATTGTCAAAGCAGGGAGTTCCTCAAGACTGGAGCCATTCATTTCAATTGAAGCCAAGTTGGGTATCAATGAAACACTAATTTCTTGTACAAAATGAACAAATAAACACTTATAAACAGTGCAAAATGATGATATATATATATATATATATATATATATATATATATATATATATATATATATATATATATATATACCGCGTGAGTTTATTCGGCGGCAGAAATATAAGATCTTTTTATGCGAATGCTCAGTGACATGAACGGATCTGATCCTTTTCTACTCAAGTAAAAAAAATATCTCATTTGAAAATTCCAATATTTCAGATTTGCATTGAATTTGATCCGTACTCATTAGTAGAGCTAGCACAATAGAATATTCTTTTCATTGTTTTGACTCTAGAGTATATATTCGACACAGTTGGACACAGTTACTCAACCGCGAATCATATCACTCTATATAAAAACATATAAGATACCAATGGATATATACTCCAGAGTCAAAACAATGAAAAGAATATTCTGTCGTCCAAGTGGTAGTCATTAGATACCAATGATGCGAAATTCCTTGAATTTCAACTTATGCTTAAACCATTTTTTTCAGCATATATTTGTTTTTGTTTGATTAAAAATTGCTCAACATATGTAAAGGATTATTCTTTTTTTTACAACAACAGTAATTTTACTTTTGGGGATGATGGGAATATTTGGGGGATGATGGGAATATTTTGGGGATGACGGGAGTATTTTGGGGATAGGAGCTTCTGCCGATTTCCAACATGTGTATGACTACAGAAACTGCTTCAGTTTGGCAGCAAATATAATCTAATTATATTCAAAGGGTCTGGCTGTTTTTTTTTTTTTTTTTTTTTTTTTTTTTTCGTTATCCCTGTTGACTTGCTTCCCCATTAAGTCAGAATCTGACACAAGATCTATTTTTAATGTAAGTAAATCTATCCCCCCCCCCCCAAAGGAAAACACTAGATTGGAACAAACATTTATAAAAATGCGTCAGTCTGAAAAAATTTCTTCACAGGCTGAAAAAACAAAACAAAACAAAACAAACAAACAAAACAAACAAACAAACAAACAAACAGATAAAGTGTATTGCCAGGAGATATACTACATTTTGATCTTTGTCAAAATGCCCAGTTTTGGTTTGTCTTTTTAACAGCATATCAACAGTTTGGGCAGGATGTTTATACTGAAACGTAATCCTTATTATAAACAATTCATTGTATACGACTAATTAAAAACAAGTTATTATTCAACTAGACCCAGTGGGAACGAGGCGTACATACCTTTCACAACAATGTGAATGTATAGATGATTACAACAGATTCCATAAGATTTCTTCTCAAAGAAATGACGGTGACGGTATCTATCAGGCAAATCACGCAACATTCATGGAACGACCGCTGTGACAGCCAAAAATATTACACTACAACTACCACTACCATGGCTATTCCCCTTGTTGTTGTTGTTGTTGTTGTTATTATTATTATTGGTAGTAGTAGTAGTAGTAGTAGTAGTGGTAGTATTAGCATTAGTAGTAGTATTGTTATTATTATTATTGCCATTGTTATTGTTATAATTAGAACTACTACGACCATTGCTCTTAGTAAAGATGACAAAACGTCACTTGAGATAGGACAACCTGTCAGTTTTACAATTGGAATCATTATAAAATTTGTGGGTACACAGGAGAAAGGTAAAAAGCCATAATAAGGTAAGCTATATATATATATATATATATATATATATATATATATATATATATATATATATATATATATAATTTTCTTTCAATACTTTTCTTTTTAATTACATTTGTCATTCCCGCTTTGTTTCTGTTACTTGATATGTAAAACAATATTGTTTAAATAATATACCTACTTGCCTAATATAACCTTTACAACCATTTATCTGAAAATATTATTTTATTACTTTTACCCTATAATTAGCAGGGAGACCCGACGTTGCCCGCGATTTAATGATGATTAACGAATGTTTCACATTCCCATATTTTTATTGTCATTGAAATCGTCGAAATTGCCCATTTTTTTAAATCGAATATTGCCTGCTCTAGTTGGGGATCTATCGGAGTGCACTGGGAGGAAGCTTCACATACCCCCCTGCAATTAATTAGTCCACAATACACTGTAGTTTACATTGCACTGTAGAGAACCTACAGTTGATTTTATAAATTGACTTCATATATATAACGGCTTAAATTTTAAGTTTAAAATGCAAAGTCAAGTATCGTGCTTCAATTGTGCTCATAACAAAACACATTCATTTCGAACACGCCCCTGTCATATCACGGAACCGACTGTTAATTTTCTATGTCGAGCCTTTCAGTTTGTGTGGCAATATAACTTCTCAAATGCACTTGTGATGTTAGACTATATAACGTGTTAATTTGGTCAATACGCATGTTCCTCCTTCCATCAGGTTATTTCGATTATCGATTATCGATAGTTATATTCCGATACAAACCCTAACACTGCCAGCCACATAAAGTATCTTCGTCTGAAATTTCATAAAAATCGGCCCAGCCGTTTTGGGAGTACATAGGGAACGAACTCACAAACACATAAACAAAGTTCCTTTTATATATTAGTAGAGAAAGAGATTTTGATTTGCTGAATGATCTCTTAATATCTTAACTTAGGTGTTAGTCTTGTATTTAAATAGTATTTATAATTGCCTGATATAGCCATTATAAGTATTTCTTTGAGTAGATTATATTTGTCCCTTTAGATCATATAATCTTGATTGATAATATTTTAACAATCTCACTTTAGTGTTCATCGCATATTTAAGGTTTCTATGTAATGTCTAATCACGGTGCTGATTATCGTCTCAGAAACAATTGTACCCTGATTGGTTGTTATTGTTAAGTTCTTGGTGTCTAAACAAATTTTTCCATTAATCATTTTACCATTTACTTATCTATCTATCTATCTATCTATCTATCTATCTATCTATCTATCTATCTATCTATCCACCCCCATCTCTCTCTCTCTCTCTCTCTCTCTCTCTCTCTCTCTCTCTCTGTCAGTCTGTCTGTCTATCTGTCTGTCTGTCTGTCTGTCTCTCTCTCTCTCTCTCTCTATATATATATATATATATATATATATATACGTTTTATTTTTTATTATCGTTTTATCTGTTCAGTTACATATGTTTCGGTTGTCGGACTATATTTACGACCCAGTTAGTGAAATATATATGGCAATTAAGCTACACAGAATATTCTGCGTTTTATTCTCGAGAGAATTCGTCAGGCTTATGGCGAATTCTCACGAGAATGAAACGCAGAACATTCTGTGTACCTTAATTGCCATATATATTGAACACTTTTACAGTAAATACTGAAAATTTACACATAAAGTTATATCTTCGTATATTAATTTATGTGATTAAAAGAAGTAGTCACACACACACACACACACACACACACACACACGAACACACGCATAATAACATAAATTAATATATATATATATATATATATATATATATATATATATATATATATATATATATATATATATATATATATATATATAAGAGGGTTAATCAACGTTTGTTTCTCTAATACTTTCTCCTCTATATTTTATTAATACAAAATACATGCTTAAATATACCTTACTTTCGGGATTAAGTTATATTTTTGCATGATATTAAATTAAGAGCTCTGGTCATAGACTATTGAACTACAACTTAAAACCTTTATGTTAACGAAATTTATATCATATATATGCATATATTTATGAAGTTTGATAAGTTTATATATATATATATATATATATATATATATATATATAAAAGTGAAAGTGTCTGTGTGTGTGTCTGTCTGTCTCTGTGTGTACATTTCCCTACGCAATAACTCTGCCAATTTTAAGTCTACAGACTCGAAATTTGATATACAGGGTACTCGAAATTTGATATACAGGGTACTGAGATTTGGAAAAAATCTTTGCAATGCGTTTTTGGCCAGAAATTTGGCTGTTAAGGGGTCAAAGTTCAACGATTTGACCTTTTAGAACTCTACCAAACTCCTCCGCCAATTTTGCGTATGAACAATTGAAATTTTAGATATAGGTTCCTTGGACATGGATCTAACTTAACTTGATTTTAGCCCAAAACAATAAATGTTAAGGGGTCATAATAGGGGTCATAATAGGGGTCATAATAGAGGTACAAAGTTTTTTAAAAATTGACCGCTTCGGTCTCTACCAAATTAGTCAGACAGTTTCTGGTGTAAACATTTGAAATTTTACATAAAGTGTAATCAGAGATAGGGCAAGCTTTTTAATCGGTTTAATCGGTTTCGGTTGAAAATTTGACCTACAAATATACAAATCTATGTATGTATGTTTGCATGTCTGCCTAATACTTTCGACAGAGGCGACGACCTTTCACAAGACTAGTATCGTTTTGAAGTTCGACCTATCAACGACAAATACCGAAAAATTGGCTAAAAACATTCATTCTTCACCCTCAACTGGGCACTTTCCTACAGAGACGGGTCACTTTTTTCGCCTATATTTTCGAAAATAACTCCCTCTTTTCAATTGTCTAGCCTTAATTTAAACCTACGTCACTTCCGGTTGTGTGGTGGTCGCAATAGCAAAGACCTCACGTTTTTTTCACGCTCTTTTCCTCCTTCACGGTACGGGTTCGTGCCTGCCTTCCTACTAACACTTTTTTTTGCTCATCCCCCCCACCAAACACCCGGGCAATATATATGTGTGTACGTACATGATTCACTCCTAAACTAATTAGCCAATCATTATGAATTTTAGGACACAGCTGCTAGTTTAGTTTAATTTAATTTCATACAAATTGAGGATGGAAGATAAGATCCTTTGTAAAAATAATCAGTTACTGTCTATTTTTATTTGTGAAATTTTTGACAATATCTATTAGACTTCAATTACTAAATGTTCCCTAAATTTCAGTTTCTCTCGATTATTTTAAAGGCTTTTATGGAGACATAATATGGACAGAATATCCCATTTGAAAATTAATATATTTCAGATCCGCATTGAATTAAATCTATAGCCATTAGGCATCTATAACTTTTTCTAAGGTCCTCTTAAGCTTAAGATAAAAAAATACAACAAACAAATAAAAGTCCTTACAAAATGTGTCTCAATGCCACGTCTGTTTCATGTCAATATATTATTAAACTAAATGTTTGTTTCACGAAGGCTTCTATTTTCATGCTTTAATAACACAAAATATGTAGAAAAGTATACCTCAGTTTTGGGATTGAGTTATGTTTGAAAATATATCCTAACTATATTAATAAGGCGTAATCTATAATTAACTGAACGCGTTAAACATCTTTCTCTCGCCTCATCCCATTCTAGTTGTCTTAGTCGTCTCTTTGTGCCATATACCACCAAATTGTACTTTCAAGTCGCTTTTCAAAAAAAAAAAAAAAAAATACTTTGTTAGGAAATACAGAGTGACCCCCCCCCCAAAAAAACGGGCCCAACTCTAATTAGACCCCATTTCTCAGCGTTTAGTCCGAATGAAATGAAACTTTGGTCATAACTAGTTTATTATATTCAAAACATCACATCAAAACGCGAGGGTCTTTAGCCTTTTTTTCTCTGTTGATTGTAAAATGCCCAGAAAAACAATTGATTGTCCTCTGGGGTTTTTTTTTGGGGGGGGGGGTCACCCTGTATTTCTTATTCTTATGGCGTATCAGTCTAATTGGTGCTCAAAGTACAGGTCTATGCATGGTTCAACATTTTGGCGATTTTTTTTTTTCTCATTTTTCCTAATTACTTGAGTCAAGAAGAAAGTAAATTCACGATTAAAATGTTCATTTATTGCATCCAAAAATTCTGGCAGTAAAGTGTGAATGCCCCTGTGGGTATCAAGAGAATGGTGACTGTATTTGTCAGCAAATTTACATACATCTTTCTGGTGTTTACAGACACACCACAGGCACATATGTAAATTAGATAGCAAGATATGAAAAACAATTTTTTATTATGTTTCATAAAAATAATAAAAAATAATACTATAACTAAATTAAAGTCTCGTAAGTTAGTGTAATTGTAATTCTTTAGAAGAATGATGAAGAGGTTACACCACTCATACAATCAATGTAATATCGAATCGAACACTCCCCTCCCGTATAATAAAAACAGTTAAAATAAAATAGGGGTGATGATATACTAACGGTCAAATTTAAAAATCAAGTTTAAAATTAGGATCCCCGCCCCCTCACCACCATTGTTCCATCGACCTCCGCAACGCATTTGATGTAAGTCTTCATTTAAGAACTGGAGAGAAGGTCAAACCTAGAAGGTTGCCAAAACAAAGAGCTTCTTAAAGATCGAAGTCATTCATTTCAATTGGAATCAAGTAGGGGATCCGCGTTTCTAGACATACACCATGTTAGGTTCAGGATTTAGAAAGATTAAATGTTTATAAAAGAATTATTAGAAAATGTTGAAACCATTAATCATGAAGTCTTTCCGTGAAATAGAGATCTTTTCAAACTGAGGAAAATTTTGTTATAAAATGGGATATAAATCAGAAACAGTACTTGTGATGACGTGTACGTGTAAATTGGAAACATTTAATATAAATTATGCGCCTTATTCCAGTTTTTCCAGCTATTTTCGTCTCGTCAATTATTGAAATTGTATTTTTTTCTGAAGTGGTCAGCAAATTAAGAATTAAGACCTCCCCCCCCCCTCATGAAAGAAATGTAAAAAAATATCGTACAATATGAAGTAATACTTTTACCTCTTAGTCGATGAAAAACAAAACTGTGAATTTCACTTTAAAAATAATGAAACACCATTTCTCTATAAATATTTAAAAAAAGAGAAACAGTAAATCTTACGTAACAAGTATTTTAAAATACTGAAACTATTCATTTTTCATTGTCTTTAACTCCTTCCTTAATTAGGAATTTCTTTTAGACGATGATAACCATGACTTAGAATGATTGCTTTATATCAAATCGATGGTTGAATATGTGATCATTACTATTCCTTATTAATCTATATTACTCCCAAACTGTTCGCTGAACGGATGCCTAAATACTTAGTTCGCTACAGCTTATCATAAGAAAGGTCCATACAAATTTACAGCTAGGGGGAGACACAAGGTCTGGTGTGGGATTGATGAAAGTGTTTCTATGGAATGAAGTAGATTCGAACGTGAAACACCCAGGTTTTCAGTCCGTGTAATTAACCACTTAGTGTTATTGTTTTATTTTATTTTACATCCATATTTCTAACTGAAACCACTTATTAGACCACTCCTGTAACGATCTGGTCCCTGTTGATTGCGGTGTGATGCTAGTTCTGTGCAGTTCTAGGAGGTTCACTCTTCCGGGCGTTGTCTTTTCTCTTTGAGAAAGGGGTTAGTTTATTGTCTACCGGGGAATGCCGCAGGGGTGGCCAGGCACTTTTTGCAAGTGCCCGGGGGCGCTCTAACATCTCAATCCCACTTTCCGACCCTGGTGTCTAAGTCTTGAAGAGGAAGAAAACCAAAAATCTTAATGATCTTGTTAAACGCCATAACATACAGAGAAGGATGTCGATATTGAAAGCAGGTCACAGAAAGTGTTTTTAGTTTTTGGCCTTGTTATAATGAAAGTTGAAACTGGAAACTGTTGACATCAATATTTGAATTTCTGACATTTTTCCCCCCATGAATAATTCTGCATATTTTGACAGGTTGCACAAAACAAAACATACTGGAGAAGATGTGAATTGCCAAATAAAAAAAAAATTATCGTCATAAGAAATACGTGACGGGAAGAGGAGAAAAGTAGAATAGGTTTACTTTTCATTTATTTCAAAGTAACAGATCGTTGTCACCAACAAACTAATAGTGACATTTTATATAAAAAATGCTTTTGAGACAAGTGTCTATATAAAAATAAAATGATATTCAGTTTATTGATAATCTAAAAAGAAGGTGCGATATAAAAAAGTTTAAATCTGTAATTAAAAAGGCATTGGTTTTAAGGTTTATCGAAAAAGAGAATGCTAATGAATTTAGTGTTTAACCGAAAGAAAAATAACTGACTTTAACGTCTATCTAAAAAATGTTAAGTTTAATCTGTATCTGAAAAAAAATGACATTGACTTTAATGTCTACCTAAAAAAAAACGCTATCAAGTTTAGTGTTTATCTTAAAATCATTGCCTTAAATGTCTATCTAAAAATGCTATCGAGTTTAGTGTTTATCTTAAAAACATTGCCTTAAATGTTTATCTAAAAAACATTGACTTAAATGTTTATCTAAAAAACGCTATCAAGTTTAGTGTTTATCTTAAAATCATTGCCTTAAATGTCTACCTAAAAATGCTATCGAGTTTAGTGTTTATCTAAAAAACATTGACTTAAATGTTTATCTAAAAAATGCTATCGAGTTTAGTGTTTATCTTAAAAAACGCTATCAAGTTTAGTGTTTATCTAAAAATCATCGACTTAAATGTCTATCTAAAATGCTATCGAGTTTAGTGTTTATCTTAAAAAACATTGATTTAAATGTTTATTTAAAAAATGCTATCGAGTTTAGTGTTTATCTAAAAATCATCGACTTAAATGTCTATCTAAAATACTATCGAGTTTAGTGTTTATCTTAAAACATTGACTTAAATGTTTATCTAAAAAATGCTATCAAGTTTAGTGTTTATCTAAAAAACATCGACTTAAATGTTTATCTAAAAAACGCTATCGAATTTAGTGTTTATCTTAAAATCATTGCCTTTAATCTCTATCTAAAAATACTATCGAGTTTAGTGTTTATCTAAAAAACATTGATTCAAATGTTTATCTAAAAAACGCTATCAAGTTTAGTATTTATCCTTAAATCATTGCCTTAAATGTCTATCTAAAAATGTTATCGAGTTTAGTGTTTATCTAAAAAACATTGACTTAAATGTTTATCTAAAAAATGCTATCGAGTTTAGTGTTTATCTTAAACACATTGCCTTAAATGTTTATCTAAAAAACGCTATCAAGTTTAGTGTTTATCTTAAAATCATTGCCTTAAATGTTTATCTAAAAATGCTATCGAGTTTAGTTCCTATCTAAAAAACATTAACTTAAATGTTTATCTAAAAAAATGCTATCGAGTTTAGTGTTTATCTTAAAAACATTGCCTTAAATGTTTATCTAAAAAACGCTATCAAGTTTAGTGTTTATCTAAAAATCATCGACTT
>NC_136513.1:9207500-9302500 GCF_053919585.1 Euprymna scolopes
TAATAAAGATGAGACTAATAGTCAGAAATAAAAATAAATTAATATATATAATGCTCATCTCAAAAAAAAAAAAAACGAATTCCAATTACGGAATAATATATATTGGAAATTGACAATTTGTGTTTATCAGACAACAGATTACCCATTATCTTTTAAGCCGGGGGGAGGGGGTAATAAATAACTTTTTCTACAATTAAAAAAAATATCACATAATAAAATTAACTTTTTTTTAAATTGAAAACTATTGAAATATTTTTTTTTTATATTACAAATAATCAAACTAAACTTTTTAATTGTAATGTTTATTTTTCAGTTTGAAAACATTTTAGTACTTCTACAGATCTTGAACCGAACTGTTATTAATCTTAAACTAAACCTAACCTAACATTAAACTAACCCTAACGTAACCCTAAACTATATCTAAGATAAGTTTTAGGTTTAGTTCGGCTAAATTCGGTTTGTTTTCGTTCGAATTCTATAGAAGCAAGATTTTTTAAAAATAATTTATCTGAAAATATTTTTAAATAGTTTATTCACTTTTTTTCGAGGTCTAACTCATTATTAAACATTATTAAATGTTTATTTTATTTATTTTTTCACATTATTAAATGTTTATTTTATTTATATTTTCACATTATTAAATGTTTATTTTATTTATTTTTTCACATTATTAAATGTTTATTTTATTTATATTTTCACATTATTAAATGTTTATTTTATTTATTTTTTCACATTATTAAATGTTTATTTTATTTATATTTTCACATTATTAAATGTTTATTTTATTTATTTTTTCACATTATTAAATGTTTATTTTATTTATATTTTCACATTATTAAATGTTTATTTTATTTATTTTTTCAAACAAATGTCTGATGCATGAATCCCACCAAAATAAAAGTGGTCTAAAATGATGAAGGACTTTTTTTTTATTTTTTTTTTTTATAAACACCAGATATCAATTTTTCGATTAAAAGAATAAATAAAAAACGAACACCATTGCCAAGTGGACATTTTCTATCTTACCCATGGTTCTTAATGTCGAAGTACAATATCTTTTTAAAACCGTTCCTAGTTATACCTGTCTCAGGAGAGAGATTTCGGTCACTTACTTTTCCAAATAATATTAGTGCGTAAATAATCGCAGTAGATCCGTTACGATTCGAACCCCGAGTAACCGATTCCAAAGATCATGCGCTAGACTAATTATTATGATGAGGAAACGGTCGACTTTTCGTATCACGTGATCGTTATCATGAACACAGGATTATGTTGTTCGACTCTGATAAGAACTTGGATAATTTGGTGAGATATTTTAGCAACAATCCGTCTGTCATTCACATATGATAACCCACTTCTCATGAGAACATAACGGATGAATATATATATATGAAATAAAAGAATACCTGTCCAATGGCAAGTAAAATTAATTCAAGAACAGTTTTGCGCTGCTTTTATGTGCCCTTATGAAGATTAAAATCAAACTATGTTACTAAACCGTATGTCTAGAACCCTTATCCCAATTTTAATCAAAATCCATTACATGTTTTTGATTGAAGAAAATGTCGACAATTTAGGGTTTAATGTTTAAGGAATATTATGTTTCTGGATGGTATTCTACAATTTTTTTTTTCTTTTAACTGTTTTAAAGTGTCTTCACATGAATGCCAAATTAATAATTTGAATGTCCTTTTTTTTTTTTTAACTATACATTCATTTACGTATAAACCAGTCTATTCCGTCACTTTCGTAGTCATATCGCCATTAAGACTTAAACAATGAGATTTTTTTTCGTATACCGAACACAATCATATTCCTTATTATTCCTTTCGATGGGAGGATTTCAAAAGATTAAGTATTAACCACACGATTGTTGCCGATATCATTTCTGTGTGACTTTTACGAAACTGTGGCAGTTACAGTCTGCAACTGGTAGGCACCGCCAAAACGGGGGGGGGGGCAGGTAAGTACTTTTTGACGGACCGTCTTTTTAAAAATCTACCAAAAATCAGATAATTATCCGATCAATACGAAATTTTCAGCGATTATTAAGAGAAGAATGAACTTTATAACAATGTACTTATTTTTCATAAACGATATTTATATATATTTTTTATTTTACTTACAACCCCCCTTGTTTTGAGGTGGTATAAATATGCTTAAAATAATCATCTGAAACTGAACACAACATATTGTGTTGTTGTAAGGGACAGAAATATAGATTTAAAAAAAAAATTGTTTGCATACCTTATTTTGACGTCTGAATATCAGAACTGCGATTGTGTTTAATTATCCCGCTTTTGAGTTTTGAAGTGTGAAATTCGGTGAATATGTTAAGTAAAATAATTAATTTAAGTTAAGCAAAACAAAAAAATTTTTTTTTAAATATTTATACGAAAAAAGCCATTTTAAAATCTTTGATAAATAAATTAACAATTTTTTTTAGCGAGCTGAATAATGCATGACCATTATTAAACAGGGCATGCCTTGAAGCATCGATACAAAAAAAATCGATAAATATTGTGCCCTTTGTGTTAAAAATAGCATCATTTTTTCGATCCCGTTTGAAAACGATTGCCACCTTTCGACTACGGTGGACCAAACGCGCTGAAATATTTTTTTTTATTCTGCTTTAAATTGCCCCTCCCCCATTTTGGGGAGCCTGGCCCCCACACACATACACATTAAAAACCAAACTCATACAAATGGTCACCCATCTGGTACTGGCCAGCCTCAGCGTTAATAATACATTGAAATTTTCGTTACTGAAAAATAAGTTTTTTTGGCCTGTTTGGTCTTCCATAGTTTGCTTTTTATCGAATACAAACGTAAACAGTGTCGATCTAGACTCTAGATCGACGCGAAGTAATTGGTTGCCTATATGAATAAGTGGAATTATTTGAAATCCAGGTACTTATATTATAATATTTTTACATATTCTCATAGAAAATCATCCTAAATCTTAGTTAGACAACAAACAAATAAATAAATGAATTATTTCAAAAACCTTTTTTAAAAAATATTTATGTACGTTTTTTGTGCAAGACAAAAAAATGTCAATTGTTAACTTTTTGGGAAAATTAAACATTTAAAATTTAATTAAAAATAGTAGAAAAAGTTTTACATTATTCTGTTTTCTATATGATAAAATTCAGGGTTTTATCTTTCTGGAAAAAAAGTTACTCAGAAATAATGGATTTTAATAAATGTAATTTCGTTTTAAAAAACAACAACAACTTGATTTTTCGGCCATTTTTGGCGGTACAGGGTATGTAGCGTAAAGCACAAACAACAGCTGACGGATGCGTAAACAAAAACAGACGGAACTTGATTTTAACTATTTTTTTCCTTCTTATTCATTTCACAATCATTGCCGATATCATTTCTGTTTGGCTTTTACAAAACTGGTTCAGAAAATTCTGAATTTGTTCCGTTTTTGCACCAGTATACAATTTCAATTATTTTACAATTGCTATTATTGTATTAATATATATATATATATATATATATATATATATATATATATATATATATATATATATATTATATATTAATAAAAAGTTACTTTTCCAAAGCATTCACCGTAAAGCACAAAAAACAACTGACGTAAATGTAAACAAATACAAACGGAACTTGATTTTAACTTATTTTTATATCAAAATAACATTTATTTTTGAAATTTTATTCTTTGTCATTAAACGGATTGCTATATATATATATATATATATATATATATATATATATATATATAGTCATGGTCAAAATCATAAACACTTAAGAAAGTAAGCGTGCGTTTACGCATATTATCGAATTTTTAATCAAACAAATGGTTGAAACCATTGCCAAAATGGAAAATATGATGGAAAAAAAATGAAATCTGCTTCATTCGAAACCATAACACTGATCTAATAATTATTTTTTAAAAAACAAACATTTTCACCTGGTCAAAATAATAAGACCACTTTAATAAAATCAGCTAGTTTTAAAAAAATGAGTACGAAAAGCTTTCTATGTTACTAAAAGCAACTTGCTAGTGGATTAAAAACATCTTACTAAATTATAAATGGCTACAGGGAAACCATTATCAGAGTTTTAGAGAGGAAGGATCTTTGAGCTTAATAGGGGTGGACTCTCCCATTGATCTATTGCAAACGAAGTGAATCGTAGCAAAACGATCATCACAAATTTTTTAGGAAATCCACATCAATATGGGCACAAAAAGAGTCCAGGTCGACCCCCCCCCAAAAAAAAATAATCCCATCACTGGATCGCTGTATCAGAAGTTAAAAAATAAAAACTCCAGTATGAGCTCAAGTCGATTGAAAAGCGAAACAGCAGCAGAATGTAGTTCTAAAACCATTATAAGGCATCTGAAAATGAAGGGTTTCAATCATTTAAAGCGACTGCAGAAACCACGTCTTCTTGAACAGCACAAAACTAACTGACTTAAATATGCCGCTAAATACCAGACTTGAAATGAAGAGAAGTGGGAAAATGTAATTTTCTCTGATGAGAAAAAGTTTAATCTAGATGGTCCAGATGGATTTCAACACTATTGGCATGATAAAAATTTGCGCAAAGTGACTTTTTCAACTTGGCATAGTGGAGAAAGGTCTTTAATGATCTGGGGTGCTTTCTCGTCAGCTGGGGCCCTAAAGTTGCAAATAGTGAAAGGCCAGCAAAATCATTGAAGTACATTTCAATGCTTGAAAATGCTTCTATCAGGATTGAAGGTCCACGTATGTGTGGAAGAAATTGAATTTTCCGGCAAGACAACGCTGCGATACGCACTTCTCGACAAGCATGAGAAAACTTTTCT
Organism: Euprymna scolopes; assembly: GCF_053919585.1. NCBI lineage: Eukaryota > Metazoa > Mollusca > Cephalopoda > Sepiida > Sepiolidae > Euprymna > Euprymna scolopes. Next base: position 9,212,320 of record NC_136513.1, read on the forward strand.
TCAAATAATATAGAATTGTAAGATCATCCAGCATGTTCTCCGGACCTCAATCCCATTGAAAATCTTTGGGGATGGATTGCAAAAGAAGTGTTCAAGGATGGAACCCAGTATGATTCGATAAAGGAACTTTCTGATTCAGTTTTCAGTACATCGGATAAAATTCATTCGCAACTGATAAAAAACTTAGTCGCAAGCATGCCGAAGAGAATTTTTGAAGTAATTCGTAATAATGGAGCCTATACTAAATACTGAGACCCTTTTTAGTAATTTATAATTGCCTTTTGTTAGATAAATTATTAGTGGTCTTATCATTTTGACCAGGTGAAAATGTTTGTTTCTTAAAAAATAATTATTAGATCAGGGTTAAGGTTTTGAATGAAGCAGATTTTTCCATCATATTTTGCCTTTTTGCAATGTTTTCAACCATTTGTTGGATTAACAATTCGATAATATGCGTAAACGCTTACTTTCTTAAGTGGTCTTATGATTTTGACCAGGACTGTATATATACTCCTATAATTTTTTTTGTGTGTATTGATATGCGTATTAAAAACCCTTCTTTCTATTTATTTAAAAAGAAAATACAACTTTATATACGGTTTTCTTATGGGATAATCATCTTTAGGTAACTATTACGTGTAATTATATTCATGCAGATATTCTACATGATTCATACTTGCGTAATATTTGCGTAAAAAGCTTATAGTAAACACAAAAGTATTTCTTTATGTATTCGTATATATATATATATATATATATATATATATATATATATATATATAATATATATTCGTTTAAAAAGTTTGCATACCAAGCTCCTCTGTCAGTTTTTGGTCTACAGACATGAAATTTAATATATAGGGCATTCCAACCCATGTGAAACTTTATATTTGTGTGTTTAGCCGGGAAAAAATCGGTGCAAAAGTGTGAAAATTAAATTTGCTAGAACGAATGTACATGCGTAATGTAGTAGCTATTAGTTCATGTTTTAATTTTTAGCCTTGAAGCATACATGTCTCCATAATTCAGGCATTAACGTCAAAAGAAAAAGTAAATCATAACGTCAGAGCATTCACCGTTTTGGTTTCGATTCTTGATAGTGGCGCACGAGTAATTTAAAAAAAAAACTTTAAATCACTACTATATATTGGGTTCAATATAATAATAAATACAAAATCTGCATTAATCAAAATATCATATTTAAGCGTATTTTATGATCAAGCAATCCGCGACGGCCTACTAGTTATTGAGAAACGTTTTTTTTTTTTTAATTTCCTTCACAAACAATTGATAAACTTGCATTACACTTTTTTTTTTTACAAATTCATTGTAAACGACCAAAGAACTGATTACTTACTTCAGCTTTCTAAAATATTAACATTTCAATTATCATTCAAACACTACCGTGTTTGAATATATGGTTAAGTGTCAGTTTCAGTCATTTAGAACTGCTTAAAAGCTTCACCGCTCACTCATTTTTTGACCAAATTTCAAACAATTATTACAGTTTATAGACCATCTTCTTAGCTATATTGTGAAAAATAAAATTTCAATTTTCGTTCAGTAAAACAAGTTATGAATTTACCGGTGTTCAAAATCGCAAAAATTCGTAAGGAGGTGAGCGATACTTTTTATGACTGGTTTCCATAGCAACGACCTCGCTTCAGCGACTAATGTTGCTACTTATTCACCGTTCTCGCGAAAAGAGAAGTAACAAGTGAAACAGAGAGAATGAAAGCAAACGAGTGCCGTACATTGGTTTACATATATGTATTTATGTTTATTGGGGCAAAAAAAAAAAAAAAGACTGAAATTAAACAAAGAACAAGTGAATTTACTGAAAACCTGTAAAAATCATTTTTTTTAATTGCATTTTCACCTCAAACAAGGCACATTGCCACCATGTTGTAGGGGGCTACTATCAGGAACATAAGCATCAGGGGTACTGTGTAGGAAGTCGGGCAGCAAGATGTCGGTTCACGTTACACTTGAACTTCTGCATGTCAGTACAGTCGGGGAAGCAGGGACCAGAAAGGAAATTCCAAAGTCTAGCTGTTCTGAGGAAGAAACTACTGGAATAGAAGGCTCTCTTGTATCTAGGGATCTCTACTGTGAAGGGGTGGGATTTAGCTGCTTGTCGGGTTTGTCGGGGGTATTTACGTCGAGGGAGCACAAGTGCTTGCAGTTTGTCAGAGCATTCACCGTTAAAGTACTTGTAGACCAGGCAGAGGGAAGCAACATTTCATCGATGTGACAGAGGCTGAAGTTTAGCTGACAGTTCAGGACCTATCAGATTGGCGACTTTCTTTTGAACCTTGTCTAGGAGCGAAAGACTAGTGACAGATGCACCAGCCCAAATATGACAACAATACTCCATACATGGGCGAATGGTGGCCTTATAGAGGTATAGGATACTTTCAGGCATTAATAGCTTTCTAGCACGGTAGAGAGAACACACCTTCTTTGCAGCGGTCCTGGCAATGTTCTCAATGTAATTGTTCCAACTCATGTTTCCTGTGAACGTTAGGCATAAGAGTTTAAAAGATGCACTTTCAGATAAAGAGTCATTGGCCATTGCTATTGGCGGTAGGGAAGGTTTCTTGTAATTATTGAAGGAAACACGTTTAGTCCATTTTTGTTCGCATTCCACTACGGATCGGAGGTCTTCCTCTAATGTTTCTGCCATTTCTTTAGATATGTGTTCATTTGTTTTCCTGTCGTGTCTGTTATAGAGCGTGGTGTCGTCAGCATGCATACCCATCTCACAAACAATTTTGTCAGGGAGGTCATTTATGAATATTAAGAATAACAGAGATCCAAAGATAGACCTCTTGGGCACTCCCGCATTTATATCATATTGTTTAGATGTACGACCGTCAAGGACAACCTGGATTTTTCTCTTATCTAAGAAGGATTTAATTATGTTATGTATTCTTCCAGTGATGCCGTATGATCTGATTTTCTTGAGAAGACCCTCATGCCATACCCTGTCAAAAGCCTTAGATATATCAAGAGCTACCGCTCTACCCTACCCCGCTTTGCCCAGTGACTGGTATATACGTTCTGAGATTACAGTTAGGATGTCTGCTGTGGAACGGCTTGCCTAAATCCATATTATTTGTCAGTCAGAAGTTTAGCATCTGTAAGGTGATGGACTAGAGCATGGTTAATTATGGTCTCAAATATTTAGGCGAAAAGTGGGAGGAGGCTAATGTGGCGATAATTTACTGGGTCAGTTCTTTCGCCAGAATTCTTGAAAACTGGCACTACAGAAGCAGTTTTCCAGCAGGCAGGAAAGCAAGATTCATTTGTTGTAAAGTTTGGAGAGAACTGGAGCGACTTCGGCGGAGCACTTTTTTTAATAGAACAGCCGGGATGAGATCAGGTCCACATTCTTTTGAAGTGTCAAGCTTTCTTATGATAGCATGCACCTGAGCATGGGTGATTTTCAGATCGTCTAGTGTGGCGTCTGTTCGCAAAGGAAAGTCAGGGAGGGGGTGGTTAACAGAGTCCAGTGTGGAGTTGGAGGCAAACCGGCTGGCAAGCATGTTAGCCTTCTCAGTTGCAGAGCAAACAACCTCATGATTGTTGGATAGTGGGGGAATTATTGATTGCCCATTATTTACTACACTGTTGTAGATTTCCCAGAAGTCTCGGGTTCCTAATTTCTGTGCTTCGATGCGTTTTTGGGTGGTTTCAGTAAATTCTCTCTTAGCTGTCGTTATTTCTTTCTTACAGTTATTTCTGGCTTCTATGTACTTCTGTCTGTTTGAACTGGACTTATGTCGGTTAAATTTGCGGTACACATGCTACCTTTGCGCTATGGCAGCTGCACAAGTAGAAGTGAACCATTGGGGAGAGTGGGGTTTGCTATAGAATTTGCGTGTGGGAACATGTGCTTCAATTGCCGCTTTGAACCATTCAGTGGTCTCATTTGCGCAATGTTCAGCAGGAAGTGAAAAGATATTTTGCCATGGAGCATCCCTGATGAGGTCCCTGATGACTTCCCATTCAGCCTTTTTATCTCGTTGTTTTGAGCAGTGGCTCTTCACTTTTGGCTCTAGAGTCTAGGGCGATTTCAACCATTATCACTGCATGATCGGCGTTCCCAAGAGGACTGTGGGCATTCGTTACACAGTCATCGGGAACTGTGGTCAGAAACAGATCTAGAAGTGATGCATGTTGTTCTTGGTGGTCTGGGAAACGGTTTGGAAACGTAACCATCTGTGATAGGGAATGAGATATAGAGAAGTTACGTGTTGTGGTACCAGCTGCGTCTGTGTAAGTAGAAAATCCAAGCCAGTTGCTGTGGTGGACATTGAAGCCACCAAATACATGCACTTGTGCGCTAATGTCAAGGGAAAGTGCTGTATCTAAGCTGTCAGAGACTTTGTTTATTAGGGTACAGTCCTGGGTCGTGGGAGAGCGGTAGAGAAAATAAAAGTAGCTAATGTTATGTTGCATGTTAAGTCTAAAGCACATAAAAGCTTGATCGTCCGATTCTAGTTTAGTTTCTCTAGTCAAGGGGAGGGTGGTTCGAATGTAGCATCCAAGCCCATGCATATGTCTGTCAGAGTCCTTACGGCAGAAGTATCCAGGCATGTTAAAGTAGTTAGAGGGGATGGAGGAGTGGAGGTTAGTCTCACTTAGTGCTAAGATATTCGGGGTGTTTGTTAGGAGAAATGCTTCAACATCATTTAGATTAGTTCTAAGCCCGCGGATGTTCGTAAATGCAAGCCTCAAGGAAGAAGGCAAGTTGGTTTTGCTCGAGTTTTAGAAAAATGTGAGCATGAAAAGTAATATGGTTAAATTTGGAAAAGAAAAGGACAAGATATTCTAGTAAAAATATAATAAATTTATAACTTAAAATATTGCAGCATTAAGAATTTTTTTAAAAATTCAATTTAACATTATATAATTAATTCCTAATGTTACAATATTTTAAGTTATAAAATTATTATATCTTTTATTAGAATAATTTGTCCTTTTCTTTTCCACGTTTAACCATGTTACTTTTCATGCTCGCATTTTTCTATTGTAATAATCGTTGCTTTGTTCGCAATTTGTAAGATATATTTTTCGTAATCTGCATTTTTCATGAAATCTATATTCTACATTGCTATAATAGAATAACCTAACACCCCTCCTACACTAACAATGGTTAGCTAGTCGTGAGAGAAAGTCAGAGGAAAGAAACAGAGTTTGACATACATACGGAAGAAGAAAGAAAGGACCTCCACGCGCGTTGTAGGCAGAAACTCCTTTCCTACGGACACACACATGCACTCACACGCGCGCACACACACACACACACACACACACACACACACACACACACACACACACACACATACACACATATACAGGGTGTCCAAAAAGTCATCGAAGAGTTTTGAACCTTTTTTTTTTTTTTTACACAGTGGTCACCACTTATCAAGGCCCGGAAGCCACTCAGGGATAAGGGTTATTGCAAGTACATTACGTTAGTGTGGAGATTTGATGAAGTGTTTACTTAAGGGGGCGGTTCATTAGGAATTTGTTCACGTTGGACTTGAACACATCCAAGTTATAGTCAGGTGGGAAGCAGGCAGACGGAACAGAGTTCCACAGGCGTGCAGTTCTAAGAAAGAAGCTTTGTCCATGGAATCCACGTTTTGATTTAGGCACAGATAAATAGAGTCTTTATTTTTGTGTGACTTTTTGGACACCCTGTGTGTGTGTGTGTGTGTGTGTGTGTGTCCTTCATTAAACTCTATTCTCGTTTTGTACTATTCGTACAGTAAGTCATGTGTTACCCCAATCTTTGTTCGTGTGAATATCCCACCTCGAATTATTATTTTGCTTATATCGAAATTCACGGCATAACACACACACACACACACACACACACACACACACACACACACACACACACACACACACATATATATATTAATTATTATAGTAAAAATAATTATATATATATATATATATATATATATATATATACATCCACTTCTGAATAAGTATCGAAAAATTCACGAAATTCTAACCACAAACTGAGTTTTACGACTTTTATTAAAAAGATATGTACATATACGTCTTACAAATGACGACGCCATATGAACGTTGTTTGAAGGTGTCTATAATGTAAAACCGATATTAGTTTCGTATTTTCATTATTTTCGTAGGCTGAAGATATTTTATGAGTGTCACTGAATTCAATCAAATGAATAATGAGATGTAAGTGGTAACTGTGAATTTATTTTTGTCAGATTTTTAGGCCCATGCTAAGTGGGGAGTTATGTTCACATTAGAATTAAAGTTCAGCTTGTTTGTACAGTCGGTAAACTTCTTAGGCAAGCAATAAAGGAGTGCGATTTTGCACATTTTTTTTTTATTTCTTGAAATTGTTTATTTTGAGTGGTTATTTCTTGAAATTGTTTATTTTGAGTGGTTATTTCTTGAAATTGTTTATTTTGAGTGGTTATTTCTTGAAATTGTTTGAGGGGTCATTTCTTGAAGTTGCTTAGTTTGAGGGGTCATTTCTTAAAGTTGTTTGAGGGGTCATTTCTTGAAGTTGTTTAGTTTGAGGGGTAATTTCTTGAAGTTGTCTATTTTGAGGGGTCATTTCTTGAAGTTGTTTGAGCGGTCATTTCTTGAAGTTATTTGAGTGGTCATTTCCTGAAGTTGTTTACTTTGAGGGGTCATTTTTTGAAGTCATTTGAGTGGTCATTTCTTGAAGTTGTTTACTTTGAGTGGTCATTTCTTGAAGTTGTCTATTTTGAGGGGTCATTTCTTGAAGTTGTTTACTTTGAGGGGTCATTTCTTGAAGTTGTTTACTTTGAGGGGTCATTTCTTGAAGTTGTTTACTTTGAGCGGCCATTGGTTCAGGAAATTCATCAGTGCCCATTTCATTGAAGTGCTTGTAAAAGAAAAAGTACAAGAATGCAACATTGACGACGGGTCAGAGATCTAGCTCGGTAGACAATGTGCACCATGATTAGTGACAAAAACTAATTAAATAAACTGTTTTAATCGAGGCATTTTTGTCATATTTTGTCTGGCCCATCTGAAGGTTCTTGATAAGATAAAGAAGCGTATAACAAATTAAGTTGGCCAACTACGCTCTTACTTTCTCCCCCCTTTCTCTCCATCAATTTCTCTATCTTGCAGGCCGGATATTCCTAATCTCATTCTCCTTTATAAGTACCATTATGAAAGCGTTCTTCTGAATTTTCTGATGCTTGTTTGACACGTTGGTCTCTATTAAATCGCTGCTCAAGTATCTCGTTCTAATTTTTCTTCCTTTTCCAATAATTGAAAGTTTGTATAACTTTCTTCTTTTTGACTGTTTTTCACCTACCCATAGTCTCAATATTTTCAATATTTTCACCTTACGAGGTGCCTTCAATATGTTTCAAGACTTTTTGTACAAGCATTTAAAATTGTCGTAAACTCTTTAAAATTCAGTATGTTATTGCTATATATATTATGAGATGATGTACCAATTTTTATGATTTAAGATTCAAATGAATAGCTACAGCATGAATTGGAATACACCCTACTAAAGCCTTATTGCCAGAGCTGGTGAATTTCAAAAATGCAATCTGGATGTGAGGACAATTTAGAAGAACGATATGCAATAAAATTTTGTTTTTAACTTGGAAAAAATAACACAGATACGTATGGAATGCCTCAGACTGTTTTTGTACCATCTTGAATAAATCCAACATCAGTTTTTGAGCGACATAAGAGATTCATGATAGGCAGGGAGTCTGTGAGAGATGGTGAGAGATATGGGAGGAGTAAAGTAGTCAGAACACTAGAGTTGATCGGCCAAATAAAGAATTTCATGGATAAAAACTGTCGGTTGTCTATAAAGACATTAAGTTCACATTTTGATGTCAGTGTGGGAACTGTACACACAATTATCCGCGAGGAACTAAAGATGCAGAAGATTTACGTGAAATTTGCTCAGTGCACCAGCCTACAACTCCATCCTTGTCACAAACTATTTGACCAAGATAGGCATCAAGACAGTTCCTCACCCTCCCTATAGTTCTGACGTTACTTTCTGTGACTTTTGGTTATTCCTTAAGCTCAAGGAAAGCCTTAGAGGCTGTCGTTATGTGACAATTGAGGTAATTAAAGAGGCTGTTACGAGGGTCGTTGACACACGCACACAAGAGGGCTTCCATGGGTTTTTCCAGAAGTTATTAAAACGCTATAATAAGTGCATTGCAACTGGAGGAGATTACTTCGAAGGGGACTAGAGTTTAATGTGTGTACTGTTAATAAAAATGACCATACGAACAAACTCTGGAAACTTATTGAAGACACCTCGTACACAAAGTAGTTTCGTGAATTGGTCGAAGCGACTTCCTTAACAAAAGGGGAATAGGCAACATAGTTTGAAAAAAAAAAAAAACCCGGTTAATAATTTCAGGCCCAGCATCTAGCAGTCATTCAACTGAACGACCTTCGCTGAGGCGCCATGATGACATGCTTGAAACAGGAAGGGCAAAACGATAGCGAAGAGTAACGTAATAAATGTGAACCTTCACATCCTGTTGCACACTGGAAAATAATATGAATAATAAATCCAGTGAAACCCTGGGATTTTTTTTTGTTCTTTTCTGTGTGTGTGTGTGTGTGTACGTGTACGTGTGTGTGTGTACGTGTGTGTGTGTGCGTGTGTGAGTGTGTGTGTGCGTGCACGCGCGTGTGTGTGCGTGAGCGTGTGTGTGTGTGTGTGCGTGCGTGTGTGCGTGCGTGTGTGTGCGTGTGCGCGCGTGTGTACGTGTGTGTGAGTGTGTGTGTGCGTTTGCGTGTGCGTGTGCGCGTGTGTGTACGTGTGTGTGCGTGTGTGTGTGTGTGCGCGCGCGCTCGCTCGCGCTCGCGCGCGCGCGTAATTATGTGAAAAGTAAGACATTATAATGCTTTTTTGAATTCGCCAACCGTGTCGGAATTCAGGAAGTACACTGTTATTGGTCAAACGAAGTAAACACAAGAAACAAATCAAAAAAGGGGTACAATATTGGAAAAAAAAAATTACGACGATAGATATGGCAAGTAAAAATAAACAGATAAAAACGTGCTAGGATAGATAGGTATTTCTGGGCGAATTATATATATATATATATATATATATATATATATATATATATATATATATATATATATATATATAGAGAGAGAGAGAGAGAGAGAGAGAGAGAGAGAGAGAGAGAGAGATAGCGGTTGTATCGATTGGTTTCCTAGATTTAAATCCAATGAACTTCGCGTGATTATTAAAGAGTGCTCAATGCAGAACAGAGCTGGTATCTATGAAAACTAGAAAACTAAAAACAAATGAACGAATAAAAAAAACGATAGATAAAAATAAAAAGATAAATTCATAAATAAAAATAACATTCGTCAAAAGGAAATTAGTCACCGCCAATAAAATATATACAATCATAAAAACAACCTAAGATATGGGAAATTTTTAAAACAAGTGCAATAAATAACAGCCAACCTAAAAGAATCACATAATACCTTCCTAATGACAGCTTAAACACAAGAAACAGTATCCACCGTTTCCATCACCACACGTCCAAAAACACCTTACTGCTTCCATTCACAAAGTATACACACCAATTTTCCCAGAAATATAGATTATACCCAAATATCTTATAAAAACCAATGTAATCTTGACACCGGTTTCAATATCAATTCTTTTTTGGTCTGATGAAGTGTTGCCCCTGAATTGGGATTCCACTGAAACATGTAACCACATATGTAACTAATAATGTTTGTATAATAAACATACTACACACACACACACACACACACACACACACACACACACACACACACACACACACACACATATATATATATATGTGTGTGTGTGTGTATGTGTGCATATATATATATATATATATATAGAGAGAGAGAGAGAGAGAGAGAAATAGAGAGAGAGATAAAGAGAGTATAAAGAAAATAAGAACTCGACAATAACAAAATATATACTAATGCATATAGATTTATTCGTTTATTCAATAAGGATATTACATCAGTAAGGGGTGTAACATAAGCAAACCTCTTTATACCATGGTATTTCGAAGACTAATGCTTCTCATCAGAAGAGGAAAGAAGATGCTAGGTAACATATTAGGCACGCAACCTCTATCGATAGATACATTTGAAGCGAAATAATTATGCGCGAAAGGAGAATGGTAAGATATTGAAACTACTGGGGGAGGGAAATGGGAGAACTATACTCATCTATAAATATATATATATATATATATATATATATATATATATATATATTTATGATAATTTTGAATTAAAGTATGTAAGTTTACAACAAACTTCATTGTTTGACAAGAAATACAAAAAATTAAAGTTTTTTCCTTAATCCATGAATTATCAATGAATGGCTCATCTCATCGGAGCAAAAGAAATATAGGTAATGATAAGTTTCGCTTATTAGCACATAAATTGAAAATTAAATCTAAAATGATTGTATGAAAAGGATATTCGATTGTTGAATGAATTAAGATAGAAGAAACAGTTGTAAAATCTAAAGCAACAAATACTGGTATATTTCAGTCTAAACTGATTTTTTTTAACGTATACTCAAAGAATTCTTTAAAGTTCAAAATTATGCAATTGAAGTCATCCATAAATTTCACTATAGTAAAATTCTTTGAAAATTATTTTGAAAATGTTTAAATTTCCGCATGATATATATATATATATATATATATATATATATATATATATATATATATATATGTACTAGCATGGTGACCCGACGTTGCCCGAGATTGAATGATGATCAACGAATGTTTTACATACCCATATTTTTATTGTCATCGAAATTGATGAAATAGCTAATTTTTTAATCAAATCTATTAAATGCCTACTCTAATAGGGGACCCATCGCGATGAACCTGGGGTAAGATTCACATGCCTCTCAGAGTGACTTACTTCACAATACTCCATGACTCCACTTTGAAAAGTCGCTGATGAATTGTATTGACTCCATTACACCTTTAATGGTTGATTCAATGCAATGAAACCACTGGTGCGCCTTTGAAATATGTATATATAGTTTTAAACTAATTTTATTTTAAACTACATTTTATAAAAAATATAAAAATCGAGCAATGAAGATAGAAACGTGTTTGCGATTATTTGCATACACGTTAGATGAAACAAAGAACACAAAATAAATAGATTAAAAAACAACATATTCGGCGATAGTCAAGAATGAGTGCTCTTTTTGACTTCCGGTTTTTGTTGTCCATTCGACTGGATAGTTAGACATGGTCAAGTTAATAAAAATACAGTCTTAATACGAAGAAAGGGTACTGCTTTCATGTTATCTGAGAGAAAGATAATCATTAATCAGAAGAGACCATATCGTGTTTGTCATCGTCGTCACGTCTGTGAAGCACAAACTGAAGGTCCAAATGGACAGATAATATTGACTTTAACCACATATTCAGCAAAGCCCCCCCCTCCAATGTCGTATTTGAGAAATCAAGGAAGTTTTTAAAAGAATCAACCTTGTATAAATATATATTTTTTTAAATACCGTGAGAAGAGTGGTATCAACTGATCTCAGGCAAATAAAGAAAAACCGGTTTGTATTGAATTCGGAAATCTTCCGGGTTTGCAACTTTTTTGGTCGTGTCGTGAAACTATAATGATTGGCTATTGACATATCACAGATCTGCCAAAAGTGGAGTAGGGGAGAGTGAGCTGGAATGATAAAGATAGAAAGAAAAAGAGAATGACGGATGAGAGAGAGAGAGAGAGAGAGAGAGAGAGAAAGAGACAAAGAGAGGAACATATATATATATATATATATATATATATATATATATATATATATATATATATATATATATATATATAGATAGATAGATAGATAGATAGATAGATATAGATATACTAGCGGGGGAGCGCGCCCGGTTTTGCCCGGGAGTAAAATACGCTTAAATATGATATTTTAATTTGTCCCGATTTTGTATATACTAGCAGAGCGCCCGTCATTGTCCCGTCGTAAAGTAAGCTTAAATATGATATTTTGATTAATGCAGATTTCGTATTTATTATTATATTATATTGGACCCAATATATAGTAATGATTTAAAAAGATTTAAAAAAAAAAATGAATCGTGTCACCATCGAGAATCGAAACTAAAACCTTTAGCTTACGATTTATTTTTCCTCAGCCGTTAACGGTTGAGTTATGAAGACATGTTTATAAATTAAAGCGTAAACCAATAGCTACTACGTTATGCATGCATATTCGTAATGCCGGTGTTCGACAGTCACCTAGAAACATTCTTTTTTTTTTTTTTCACACTTTTGTGCCGATTTTCTCGGGCTAAAACCCAAAATATAAAGTTTCGTATGGATTAAAAAAAAAAGTTTCATGCCTTTAGACCAAACCCTCTAGGAGAAGTTGAGAAGGCAATATTTTGTAAATAAAAATATTTAAGTATACATAAAAAGGTACAAAAATAGTTTTGTGTTTACTATAACTTTTATACGCAAATATCACGCAAGTATAAATCATGTAGAATATCTGTATAAATATAATTATACGTAACATTTAACTAAAGATGATCACTCCATAAGAAAACCGAAAAAAAAAACTTAATTTGAATGAATGTTTAAAAGATTCTACACTTCACTTTTTTTCATTTCACATTTTAATCTCTGTTAATAGAAGAGAAATCCTTCATGATTGATACATTTTTTATTTTTGATAATATCCAGATTGCCGCTTTTTGTGGGGGGGGGGCTTGTTTTCCTCACATTAAAACCGATCTTGTGTCTAACTATGCCCTCGTGGGAGGCAAGTAAAAAAAAACAAAAACAAAAAAACAAAAAAAAAAAAAAACAAAAAAAAAAACAACAAAAAAAAAACAAAACAAAAAAACAAAACAAAAAACAGACAAAAGGGTTCTTAGCTTTTGGGCCAGGAAAATGTTATGTTTACAAATTTATTTTACTGCTTGTAACCCTCCTCCTCTTGCACACACGATATGATTTGTGAATCTTAGGTAGGATGGCCCCCGGTGTGCTTGAGGTTTTGTGGTGAAGGAGATCTTTAGCTAGGATCAAGCAGTAACGAGGATGACCATGGACATCCCTTCCCCAATTTTTGAGTGGCCTTGTGCCTAATTTTTTGTTTATTTCTGTTTTGTTCTAAAATTTTCAGAGTAAATAAAAAAATATATAACTCAAAGTGTAGTATCTGTTCCTATGCTACACTTTATTTTTTGGTCTCGATTAATGCAGGAGAAATCCTTCATGACTGATACATTTTTTTTTATTTTTGTTACTAACCAGAATGACCCTTTTTGGTGAGCTGTTTCCCCCCCCCCCACACACACACATTAAAAACAAACCTTGTGTCTAACTCTGCAACTCTTCCCTTGTGGGGAGGCAAGTCAACAACAAAAAAAGAAAAACAACAAAAAAGGGCTTTTAATATGCATATCAGTACACGCAAAAAATTTATAGGAGTATAGATTATTGAAGAGTCATGATTTGAAAAGTAACAAGCAAAAGGTATTTTGGTACCATCAGTGAGAATCGAAACTGTGGTATTCAAAGCTGGTAATGTTACCACTGTACCACGTGACACGCATATGAACTGATTAAAAATTAAAAATAAACTAAGATGAATGTAAAACATGCTTAACGATTTTTTCCAATTTTTACCCATTTTTGACCTTTAAAAACAATTTTTGACCTCTTAAAAACAATTTTTGACCTTTTAAAAACAATTTTTGACCTTTTAAAAACAATTTTTGACCTCTTAAAAACAATTTTTGACCTTTTAAAAACAATTTTAACCGACTAAAGACCCATAAAAAACAGCCCGCAAAAAAATCCAATCATTCGAGGCCTTTAGCGCCGCTCTGCAACTTTTAGTTTCGGAGGAGATAGAGTTTGAAAATATGGAGACAGACAGACAGACATATAACCGTTTATATATTAGATATATATGGGAAAATATGCTCATTCAATTATATTCCACTTTATTTATAACAACCATTTAATTTATGAAACTCGATGTAACTACAGAGCATATACAAATAAATGACAAAAGTCATATTTCAAATTTGAAAATGTCCTTCTTACTGTTTAGATATTTATTGTTGTTGTTTCATCCAATGCCACTAGATGCAGGCGAAACATGAACAAATTCCGATTGCAACTAGCTCAGTTCCTGCCAGATCGATTTCCTCTTCAATAATGGATTTCAGTGTTACACATGGACGTCCAACTCTCCTTTTTGCATCTGGAGTCCAAAGTAGAAGCTTTCCTGCTGGTTCATCATGGCAACTAATATGACCGGCAAGTGCTATACGTCTCTGTCTCACAATATTGGAAACACGAGGTAGGAAACCATACACTGATTTGTTTGTTGGGTGACTTTTCCAGGATATGTTGTTAGTCGAAGCATTCTTGTATATTTACTATCGAGATGTTTTCGGCGTGATACATTTAGCGTCCATGATTTTGAGCCGTATAGAAGAATTGACTCTATGCAGGCTTTGAAGACCTTCACCTTGGTTTCTTTCTTGATTGGAGATTTCCATACTTTCTGTTATGAATAAAGCGCACTTTATGCTAGCGCGATCCTAACATTCATACCATGTTCGCTTTCGGAATAGCCTCCCAGGTACATGAAGTCGTCAACACAGACAATTTCTGATCCATCCGATGAAAGCAACAATGCGTTAGAAGATCAATTTAGATGCTCTCTGTTTTTGGACCATTTAGATACATCCCAACGTCTTGACAAGCCTTCTCGACTCGTTTCAGACGATACTGAGCAGACTCAATACAATCCTTAAGGAGTGCAATGTCGTCGGCATAGTCCAAGTCCGCTAGCATTTGAGCAGCGTGCCTACTGTTACAACGTTGTTTCAAAGTAAGACCATCACTACTGGTGATTGATGTTCAATTATGAATAGAAAAGGAGCAAGCAGGTCCCCCTAAAGAACTCCTGTGTCTATCTTAAAGCAATCTTATCTCCTTTCGGCGTGATCACCATAGCGAAAGTGACCCTGTACTTCACATGAATTGCGACGAAACTGTTGTTGGAATTCCATAGGCTGCCAGAATTTCAATAATTCGGGCTCGATTGATGGAGTCGAAAGCCTTGCGGAAATTGATGAAAATTATGACAGCCTCCTTCCTGTGGTTCTTCAGTTCCTCAACAATTCATCGGAAGGCGAGAATGTGGGATGTGATTGACCGTCTCTTACGGAATACATTCTGGTTCGGACGCAAAACTTCATCGATGACAGGTTCAATTCTGCCAAGCAGATATCGATTATAAATCTTGGCTGCAACTGGGCAAAGTGAAATTCCTCTATAGTTGTTTTGAAGGGGACACCTTTCTTTGGTATAGGTATCAGTTATTTAAGCATATTAAAATATTCAATTTTTGACAACACCTGGTTCGTATTCATGCAATTATTATGCCATTTTTTAAATTTATTCCGTCCTTACTCATCAAAAGAATAGGAACTCATCAGCTTTAAAAGAAAATAGAATATGGGCATGATTATAAAATCCGAAATTTGAAAGAAAAGTTGCAATTTTGTTTTCTTTTAGTTATATTCATATGTTAAATCCAAAAATCGGAAGAGAAGTTGTATTTGTGTTTTCATTCAATCATATATATATATATATATATATATATATATATATATATATGCAAAAAATGCAAAAAAAAACCCCAAAAAAACATACCTACAGTAGAATTTTCACGGCCCGAAAAGGATTGATATACACAAAGAATGAAACATAATTGAAAAAATATTTTACCAAAATAACACACACACACACACACACACACACACACACACACACACACACACACACACACATATTAATGTCAAAAATGATATTACAGAGTGGTCGCTAGAAAAGCGGGAAATTTGAAGGTCAGCTTTGATCATGAATAAAATGCGTGATTGCTATTTTTTGATTGGTGCTGTGTGAGTGTTGTATAAATAAATCGTTGTTTGACGCTGCACTCTGCAGTGAAGTGTACGGACGACATTTTCAGTATCGATGAGTATACTATAACATTTGTCTTTGAAAAACTTTGTAAAAATAAATTGTTGCTTGACAAATTTCCCGTTTTTCTAGCGACAACCCTGTAGTAACAACTACATTTAAAACACAATAGATCCGCCATACAACATCATGAAAATTAAACAAACAAGCAAACAAACGCAATAACATAAAACGAAGACAAAACATTAAAAACAAATAATCTTCTGTATTTCGTGTAACATTTTTACGGCATATCAACCATTTTTTATTTGGTTATAAGCTGTGTTTAGTTTGATTATGCACTTTGGAGAGTATACGCTCCTCAGTTTAAACCCAGCTAGACTTAATAAAACAACTTGTGTTCGATTAAGCGTTTATGTTGCAGTGGAATAACGCATAACGCAAAAGGGAGTAAGAAAAGGAAAATAGGAAGTAAAATTTCAATGAATACTGTCAAGCGGGGCTACTATGATAGTTTCTACTTAGGTTTTGAACCTGGCAAGTGAGGGTTGAGGACATGAGATGCATAGAAAGAAATACTAAGAAAATCATACCATGGATATGAAATGTGTGTCTTAATGCCAGACTTAGTTCTGATGACTTCACGAGAAAACGAAATCTGGACAGCATAGGAAGTATTGCAAAACAAACAGTATATTGCAAAACAAAAGGGCTTTATATGGTATTGTCATGTTGAAAGAATGGATAAGAATTCTTGGGTTCGTTCATATAGAACATTTGAAGTAGCGGAACCAGTATACAGGGGAATGCCGAGGAAAACACGAGAAGAAGTAATTAAAATATATTTCAGAGAAAGAGGGATAAATATACCTGACGAAAGAGAAATACATTAGAAGTGTACTAGCAGGCAGCTCGGCATTGCCCGGACGTAAAATACGCCTGGATATGATATTTTGATTAATTCAGATTTCGTATTTATTATTATATTATATTGAAACCAATATATAGTAGTGATTTAAAAAGTATAAAAAAAAAAAAAAAATGACTCGTGCGCCACCACTGAGAATCGAAACCATGCATACTCGTAATACCGTCGTTCGTCCTTCACTTGACAAATTCCTTTCTTTTTTTTTTGTTTTTTTGTTTAATTTTCACACGTTTGTACCGTTTTCCCCGGTAAAACCCAAATATAAAGTTTCACACAATACCCTGTTGTTCTTGGCCTTCGGGCCAAGATCAAAGAGTAGTATCTGTTCCGACAGAGACTGCAAGCAAAGACCAGATGTGGGGGCAACCCCAAATGCCTGACCTTTAACCAGCTCCCATTTCCCACCTCTCGGGAGCTGGTCCCTTTTTTCCCTTCCCATTCCCTTCACTCCTCACATTAAAAATTGGCCTTGTGCCTAATTTGCTCGGTGGGGGAGCAAATAAATACCTACTGCAAGCAAAGACCATATGTGGGGGAAACCCCACAGATAAGACCTTGGTCAATGTAGGGGCAACCCTTCATACCAATTGTCACTATCCAGCTCCCCTACTCCCCGGGGAGCTTGTCCCCATTTCCCCTTCACTCCTCACATTAAAAATCGGCCTTGGGGGAGCAAATAAATACGTCAAAGTGTAGTATCTGTTCTGCTGATGCTGCACTTAAAGTAATTTGTCCCGGTCAATGGAGTGGAAACCATCTATACTGGAACAATTATTATTTTTGGACCCAACCAGAGTGCCCCTTTTGCATTTTTTTTTTCGCGGAGCTGGTTTTACCCCACGTTAAAAAACGACCTTGTGTCACATTTTGCTTTGGTGGGAAAGTAAATAAAGGGGTTTTAATATGAATATTAATAGAAAAAATTGTAGGAGTATAGATTTCTTAAAGCCATCTAACGTTGAACCGATGATGATGATGATGATGATGATGATGATGATGATGATGATGATGATGATGATTTACTTTGATTACCTACTAACAACCGTTGGGGAAGCATTATAACTATTTAGTTGCGGCTGTGTAAAAATTTGATTAAAACCGGAAATTTCCACGTAAGGTTAGAATTACTAAGAGAATGGAAAATTATACAGGAGTTAAGATGAGGTGTGCCGATAATTACGTTAAAGGAGGAAGTACGTGACAGAAAAGACAGAGAATCCCTGATTCACCCCTCCTTTATTTTTAGGATTTTACATTTGTTTTGTTGAAGGACGCGCTAAATATCACTGGTGGAATTATACAATCCTCAATTTATACCCAGCCATGCTTAAAATCGGTCGAGTAATACAAAAGACTAAAAAATAGTTCGTGATGCCGACTTGCTCAGCACTCAGCTTTATAAGGTGAGGATCAAGAGTGAGCGGAGTAACCCCCAGGAAAATGTGGCGCACTCACACTTTGATTTAGTTGCTAACGAAGAGAGAGCATTTGGGTCGCCCTCGGCAATGGTCGACTACTTTACTTTTTTGCTATAACTAGCAACTAGTGTTCGATTAAGTGTTTATGTTACAATGGGATAACGCGTAACGCAAATGGATTGAGATAAGGAAAAAAAGGAATTAAAAGGCGTAGGGAAAGAAAAGGAAAGGATCGGTGAATGGATTAAGAGAGATATAAAAGAGAAGTAAAAAGAGAAGAATAAGAAGAGAGAGAGAGAGAGAGAGAGAGAGAGAGAGAGAGAGAGAGAGCAAGGGAGATAAAGAAGTAAAGGGTTTTGTCTGTTTTTTTTTTTTTTTACTGATTTAAATCCGTAACGAAATACTGTCAATCGGGGTTAGGATTTTGTCGCTCTCGATGCGCAAAAACAAACAAACAAACAAACAAACAACTCCCCCCCCCCAAAAAAAACCCTCAAAACAGTCCTATTGTTTAAATGAATAACGCTTAGACATAATCATATTGATACGCCGGTTCTCATCAGATAACCGAAGTTAAGCAGCGTTTAGTCAGTACCAGATAGTTGATCATTTTAGAATACCGGTTCTCTGTATGTAGGAGGGCGTCGACACCTTCCTGGTGAAATCGCACATTTTTAAATCAAATTGCCTGATTGCTTGCTCTAGCCGGGAACCTATCGTGCCGCACCGGAGGGAAGATCCACATACCTCCCCACGGTGAGTTAGTCCACAATACATTGTAGTCTGCATTGCACTGTAGAAAATTTACTGTTTATTTTATAAAATAAAGTTTTATGAATCAAAGTTTAAAATGCAAAAGTCAAGTATCATGGTTAAATTGTGCTGTAAATATTTATTTCGAACGCGCCACTGTCTTATTAAATAATCTACCGCTGATTTTTACACGCCGATTTCTTCAACCTGACCGGAAATGAAACTTCTCAAATGTACTTGTGATGTTAGGCTGTATAAGGCCGTTAACTTTGGTCAAAATGGGACTGCTTCTTCCTTTAATCAGATTTGTTATATTATCGATTTTCGATACTGATCAAAGGTATTCCGATTTATAACCTATCTAAGAACACTCACAAACACATAATGTACATTTATGTGAAATTTTAAATAATCGGCCCAGCCGTTTTGGAGTCCAGAGAGAACGAACTCTCGCACACAGAGACGCATACATACACAGAGTCACATACGCATACACATAAATAAAGTGTCATATATATATATATATATATATATATGGCGATTAAGCTACACTGAATATTCCGCGTTTCATCCACTCTAGGACTCTTCAGGCTTATGCGCGAATTCTGTGGTTGTTTATCGTTTTTATATGCTCCTCTTCTATTGAGATTTTATTTAGCCAATCAGCTTTCTAGTATCCACCGCGCTCTTCCTATCAGCCAATGGGCATGCATTTATCGGACAAAGGATCTGTCTTAAAACTAGGTTAGTGTTTTTTTGTTAGTTTATATATCTATCTATATATCTATAAAAACAGAGATGTGTGTGCCACAGACAGTTTCTGATTGGTTAATCCAATAATCACATCTCCTAAAAAACTATGGTTCCTACGTTCTTAACTTTACCATAAAATATTATGCCATCTTGGGAGGGTCTATTTTTCCCTAACTTGCCATTTACAAATTACAAAATTACGAAACTTACACCAGCCATCACAATCCAACCTCCGACACCACGTCCGCCATTACACCTACACTATCCTCACTGCCGTTATCGTCTAACATTACGACACACACTTCCATTTACTAACATGCTTCCTTTGTTTTTCACATTACTTACTTCCCTTATTTATATTAGTCAGATTCTCATTATTATTAATTATTTCACACTTTATTAAATACTGCCTGCCTTCTTATTCCTTAATATACGAAACAATACGCACATTACTACTTATGCACATGCACTGAACTGCCATTTTTCCTGACCGTTCCTTAGCAACGACGCCAAACCAACGCTGACTCTGCAAACGACTCTCTATAACTACTACTACTACTACACACAGCACACCCACAAACACAACCACATTACTAAAGTGCCGTCTGGCGCTAGCCGCACACACGTACACACAACACGAAAACAAACGCTGTCCTCCAAAGGACAGACTATTAGTACTACTACTATTCCCAACACACGCGCACACACGCACACACACACACACTCTGGCGCTAGCCGCACACACGTACACACAACACGAAAACCAACGCTGTTCTCCAAAGGACAGACTATTAGTACTACTACTATTCCCAGCACACGCGCACACGCGCACACGCGCACACACGCACACACACACGTTCACTACCGTCCTAGACACACAGTATACCATTAACTTTTTAAAAAATAACATGTTTTATTTATTTTTTTATTTATTAAAGGTAAGAGAGTAATTCGGGTATACATACTAAACTGTTAACCGTTAGTTTGCGTGTTCGATCCTGATCGATTCTACTTTTTTTTAAAAATTCTATTTGTTTATTAAATCCTATCCGAAGCGGGGAGGGGCTATACCCTTTCCTTCCACCTCCCCCCAAGGGTGGGTTCCTAACAGAAGGGCGTCCGATCCTCCACCCACCTACGGGCAAGCAGGGGAAGCTGGCCACCATCTCCCCACCAAAAGGAGAAGCCTGGCATTTTCTCACCCGAAAGGGGGGAGCTTGGCAGTTTCTCCCCCCAAAGGAGGGAGCCGGTGTCCCCCCCCCAAGGGTGGGGGGTGAAGAGGCCAGGAGGAGGTGAGTTTTTTCCTGGGGGGATTATCTCTCCCTGAAGGGGGGAGGCCGGCACCAAGCATGTAAATCCAGAAGGGTGACTTTTTTTGTTACCCCTCGGAGTGGGAAGGGGCCCGATCACTCAGGCAACGCCGAGTAACCCCTGCTAGTATATATATATATATATATATATATATATATATATGTACATACATATATGCACATATATATACATATATATATATATATATATATACATATATGTGTGATCGTTTATGTATATTCATGCTTATTTAATTTATTTATTTGTTTATTTTCTATTGTTTTTGTTAGTTTTAAAACTACTTTGTATCGCTATCCTAGAGTAAATTTTATCTTGTGAACAAAGTTATTTGCTATTTATCTTCTACAGTTTTATAGATGTTGGGGTTCTTTAAAGTATAGGATAGCAAATTTTTCATGACGGCATAATCTACATAGGTCGTCTAGGTCCCTACACGTGGTAGATTGTCTTATTATTTTCCATTCGACTACCGGCGAATGTCTGCTTTCTTTGAGTTCCCAGTATTTATTCGCTAGTGTTGTTTTTATACGGTGTTTTTTTGTTGTTGAATGTACTTTTGTGGTCAAAGTATCGGGTTTTGAAATCTAAGGAAATCATACCTACGTAATATTTCTTGTTATTCGGGTTTTCTTTCGCAAATATTGTTGCCTGATAAACTACGCTTTTGGTTAGACATTTATTTTGAACTGGGCAAAGTGTGCGGTGTCTACAGTTGCATTTATCTTGTTCGTTATTAGTATTTTTATTTATAGTATGGTTGTTCTTGTCCGGGGTTGGTTTATTATTATTATTATTATTATTATTATTATTATTATTATTATTATTATTATTATTATTATTATTATTATTTCTGCTAGTGTTAGTTTTATTTTTGTCATGGTGTCTACTTTTTATTGTTTATTTTGTTGTTGTTTACATTGTTTTTATTTAGTATTTTGTTATTATGTCCTTTAATTATCATCTCTAAATTTTCGCAACAACTGCAGGATAACTTTAAGGTATTTTTATTGAAGATTTTGTGTAAGGGGTTGGTTGCGGGAAAGTGTTTTTCAATAAGATCTAGAAATTTCTTGCCAAGTTTTATTTTTAACATTTGATTGTATGGGGCCGTATACCAAATTATAGTTCTTTTTCTTCTATTTTTAATTTTGTTATAGTTATTAGTGTTTTGTTGCTTATATTTGATATCGATATTTTTGTAACCACTATTTTTAGGAATATTTCGTGGATATTGGTTGACCTGTTAAATGCATTTTCATCGCTTGAGTTATTACTGAGTCTACTTACGATCGAGTTAGGAATGTGTTTTATAATTGATGGTGGGTGATTGGACTTAGGGTTTGCGTATATTGGAGTAGCGTTATCTTTTAAGTAGGGTTCATATGTGTTTTTATCTAAATTTAACGTAATGTCCAGGAAGTTTGTTATTTTTATGTTAGCTGATACGTCTGCTTTTAGGCCTAATTTTTTCATTTCCTTGTGTATGATTTTCTTAAAGTTATCTCCCTTGACTTTGTTGGAGTTTTTTATTATAGCTAGTCCGTCATCTCTATATAGACCGATATCCGTAGTATCAAATATGCTTGTGAGGGTATATAGAATGAATAATCCCACAAGATCTGATGCCTCTGCAGAGTCTCTGGCACCCATCGCCAAATCACACGAATTTTTCATTTTAGTTTTTATCCATTTGTTATTGTTATTTATTAGAACTGATTTTCTACATTTTTAATGATGTTGATTTCTTCTGAGGATATATCAGTGTATTCCTCGGCAAATTCTAGGGCAATGTTAAAAAGTTCTTCGGATATCGAGGGATAAAAGTCTATGATGTCAAACTGTATGAACGTACATTTATCTTTGTTTTCTATATTTTTAAACCAGGTGATTGCTTCGGTAGTATTTGCCCACTGGTTTAATTCTAGGTCTTGTTTGATTTGTTTGTTTACTCTAGAAAGTATTGTTTTGCTAATTCTACCTATTTCTGGTTTAGTTGGGTTTATCAGGCGGTTGCTGGGATTATTATTAAAGTCCCATTTGTGGTCTTTAAGCAGAATGTATGCCTCTCTAGGTTTCAATTTGCCAACTTTATCGCTAATTTTTAATTTATCGGTAACTTGTTTACTTTCAGTATTTATTATATCTATGTAGTCGCATTCGTTTGTGCCTAGTTTTTTTGTAGTTTTTTGTAATGTTTTCTGTGATTAGTTTATTATATTCTTGTTTATCTATTTTGTAAAAGTTTCTAGTTTTATCTGCTTTTACAAAGATTTTATTAGAGTTGTTTATGTTTCTAACGATTTTGTGTAGTTTCCGTTGGAAATTGTTAGGTTGATTGTGGAATTCTAAGTTTTTAATTACGTTTAAAAGGTCATTTTCAAAGTTTATATATATATATATATATATATATATATATACTTGTTTATTGTTATATAAACATGCTCACATCCCGCTGCTACAAATAGCCACTTGTTTCAATCAAACAACAGATATCATCAGGCAGCGACTTGACTATTCAAAAGTTCAATGAATTAATAATTAATAAAGGTTATTCATTGAACTTTTGAATAGTCAAGTCGCTGCCTGATGATATCTGTTGTTTGATTGAAACAAGTGGCTATTTGTAGCAGCGGGATGTGAGCATGTTTATATAACAATAAACAAGTATTATCAGCTCTTTTTATTGAGCACTATCTAACAACCTCGTTGAATTCATTAGTCCATTACTTTTGAATATAAAAAACCCGAGTATATATATATATATATATATATATATATATATATATATATATATATATATATATATATATATATATATATATATATATTAGAAGATTTAGAAATAAACAGAACTATTCATTTTTAATACATCTGTTCCAGGAATTTATTATGGAAAATTTCTGCGTAAATCGTTTACAAGATGATAGATTTTAACGAAATTACCAACACAAATACCAAGAACACCACATTAAAAACGGCCCTGTGCCTAATTTGCTTTGGTGGGGAAGCAAATAAATACTATATATATATATATATATATATATATATATATATATATATATATATATATATATATATATATATAAGAACACGTATATACCTCTATTCTCATATAAAAAGAAACTTTGTTTGTGTATGTATATGTGTGAGAGAGAAAGGGGGAGAGAGAAAGAGAGAGAGAGAGAGAGAGAGAGAGAAAGATAGAGAAAGAGGGTTTGCTATGGACTCCGAAACGGCTGGGTTGATTGTTTTAAAGTTTCAAACAAAGATACTTGATGTATCTGAAGTTGTTCTTACGTAGATTTTGTTTGCGTCTGATAAGTATCGAAAATAAATAATCGCAAAAAAAAAAAAAACGATTAAAAAGTGAAGTCCGATTTTGACCAAAATGAACACTTTTATATATTCTAACATCACAAGTGCATTAGAAAAGTTTTATCACCGTACAAGCAGAAAAACTCGGCCTATAAAATTAACTGTTAAGGGCGCGTCCGAAATGAATGCTTCTTTTTAGAGCACAATGTAAACATGATACTTGACATTTGTATTTTAAGCTACACTGAATATTCCGCGTTTCATCCACTCTCGGACTCTTCAATAATCAATATCACCGACTATATATATACTAGCAAATGTCCTAGAGTGGATGAAACGCGGAATATTCAGTGTACCTTAATCGCCATATATATTTTATAAATTACTAACTAGCTCTACCTACCTATTGAGCACTTTTGAAGTAAATACTTAAAGTTTACGCATAAATCTATACTTTCGTATATTAATTTTATGCGAGTAAATTAAGTAGTTATATATATATATATATATATATATATATATATATATATATGTATATATATATATATATATATGTTATGACGGAATGCATCTTGTCACACAGTGTCATACATGACCGTAGATGGCGTAATATATGATGTCATCTACCATCACCATGATATACTATACAATACATGGTGCCATCTACTATAAGCATAGTAGATGACACCATGTATGGCATCATAGTAAATGACGTCATGTATGCTGTCAGAGCACATTTTATATATTATGACGTCCTACACGATGTCACGTATGCCGTCATGTATGGGGGCAAAAAATATTCACAAAGCAACGCCGAGCAACCTGCTAGTATGTATCCTATGACTTAATAGCAGATGATACCATGCATGACGTCGTACATAGTGACATAGTAGATTATCATATATGACTTCATGTATGAGTGGAAAAATATTGTTTATTGATTTATATTTTACTAGCCTGAGTGTCCGGCGTCTCCCGGATGTTTGGATGTATGTGTTAAGCAAAAAAAAAAAGTGATAGTAGGCAGGCAGGCTCGAACCCGTACCGCGAAGGAGGAAAAGAACGTGAAAAAATAAAAACGTCTTTGCTGTCGCGTCCATCGCCTTGCCGGATTATTTAAATTAAGTCTAGTCAATCCAAAAGAGGGGAGGACTTTCGAAAATATCGGCGAAAAAGGCGTAAAAAAAGTGCTCAGTTGAGGATGAAGAGATTAATGTTTTTCACCAATTCTTTGATATTTGTCCTCCGAAACGTTGAGCTTCAAAACGATACCGATCTCACGAAAATCCCTCGCCTCTGTCGAAAATTTTAGGCATACATACATACATACATACATACATACATATATTTAAAAAGACAGGTGAGATTTATATTATAGATACGCGATTCCGTGGTATTTAATTGAGAGAGTTATCTGCCCTTTGTTTTTAATTATGTCGCCCCTTTTATTTGGGACGGACTTATTTTTTACTATTATTAATTTTATCTATTAAAATTTTGAATATTTTATTCAAATATTTATTAAATATCTTTTAGTCCATAAAACTTATTCATGAATAAAATATTCAAATGTTATATATATAGGATAAACGGCATAATTACGTTAACACATCAGTTCTTGTTAGATCATCGATTTTAATTGATGATGAACGTGAACAATAACAGATGGATAACAATTCGGGAATACTAAATGCTGTACATTTTGCGTAGAAATTTCCGGAATAGTATCTGGGCGCGCATTGAAAACCATTGGGAGAGATGCACCTTCAGTCTTCATTAAAACATGTTTATAGAAGAAGGGAACTCTGTTAGAAAACCTTAGCTTTACTGTCTGTTCTTCCGTGGCAATCAAT
Organism: Euprymna scolopes; assembly: GCF_053919585.1. Classification (NCBI taxonomy): domain Eukaryota; kingdom Metazoa; phylum Mollusca; class Cephalopoda; order Sepiida; family Sepiolidae; genus Euprymna; species Euprymna scolopes. The sequence goes on from NC_136513.1 coordinate 9,238,704, forward strand.
ATCACCGACTATATATATACTCGCAAAAGTACTCGTCGTTGACTAGGTTCATAAACAGCCTACAGAAAATGGACTTTGATTTATGAAAGTATGATAGGTTATGAAAAGGATTGGTTGTAAAGAGATAGCTTCGAATTTGGGGGTATCAAAACCAAAGCAAAATATGATGAAAGTAAAAATAATATAGATAAACCCCATAATTTATTATACAATACCTGTTCACACTGAAACACTTATCACAATATTCTGTGGATCTATATTAAAAAACTTGTTAAACTTTGTGATATATTTCCATTCTATGGAGTTCAGGCGCGAACGAACACCCCATAATTTTATTATGCCATATTTCTTCAAACTGAAACTTAATTATCAAAGTATACTTACGCAGATAGATATGAAAAGTCTTTATTAAAGTTTTTGCCTATTTCCATTTTGTGGAGGCCAGGCGCGAGCGCAGACCCCCACAATTTTATTATACCATCCCTATTTAAGTTAAAACATACTTATCAAAGTATTATTATGTACATCTATATCAAAAACACTTGTAAACGTTTTTTTTATTTTTAAATTTATTATTTCCATACTTTCTGGACCAGGCGCGCACGCAGACCCCACAATTTTAATGACTCATCATTATGCCAGATCAAACATATCCATTCCTGTGTCTCGATAGATCTTCTATCATTATATGTGATCAGTTTTCTATAATAGTCAACCATATAGGGACCTATTCGTGACCAGACACACACACAGACGTTCAACTTTATATATATATATATATATATATATATATATATATATATATATATATATATATATATATATATATCACCGATATTGATCCTTTTAAATTTGGATTTGGTTGTTGTTTGTTCTATAAATATATATTTTTATATTTATATTTCTAAACTTTCGAATTTGAAAAGTTTTTTATTCATCTTTTCTTTACCTGAGACGTTTGCTCCTATTAATCCTTCATTTTTCTCTGTGGTTTGAGCTTTAGTACCTTATCCAGATATTTTCAACAAGGAATAACCCTCTCTTTCTGCTAAAACATACCAATCTCTTCGTAACAGGATTACATCCACAAATTTGTCCAGTCTTTCTCCTGTAAACCTTTTATTTTCTTTCCAAAACTTTTTGTAAACTGTTTTTAAAAATGAGCTAACCAGCAATAATATTTATCTATACATACTTTTTGCTAACATATTTTTCCTGTGAGGAGAAGTGCTTGTCTTTGAAACTCTATGGAATAAGAAACCTTTCACCTTTACTTCGTATTCCTTATTTTGAATGCAATAATGCAAATGCAGTTCAACAATATCTGGATCTTTTCTACACATATGCGCGCGCGCACACACACACACACACAAATATATATATATATATATATATATATATATATGAGAAAGAGAGAGAGAGAGAGAGAGAGAGAGAGAGAGAGAGAGAGAGGAGGGAGGTATTCCGGTGTAAGAAAATAGTTGGCTGTCATACAACATTGGCTATGTTACCATCAGCATTCAAATGACAGTATTCTTTAAATCTGACTGCCAGGTGTTCTGTTTGATCGTCATTATTTGTTTTTTGCATTATTTAATGTGCGTGCTGACGATATTATCTGTGTCGTTTGTACATGAGTAACTCAGTTTTATTGTGTTTCTATTGGAAATCCTATGTGATACGTTATCTTGATTAAAACCTTTCTCTACGATTTTCTAAAGTTTACAAAAAATAAAAGTCCATGGAAAAAGTTTTTTTTTTCTTTTCATGCTATGTTTTATTTTGTTTTCTGCAATTTTAGGACTCATTTTTCAACCACAAACCAGAAATTAAAAAAAAAAACTTGTAAAATATTTATTGGAATAGTAATTTACACCAGTAGTAATTGGAGCAGTGGCGGCCCGTGCCTGAGATTAGTGGGGGTGCTGCTTCAAAAATTTTACGTATTTTTTTTTAATATCGTGTAAAGGAATTCGAATATATAAATAAATATTTAATCAAATAATAAACAAAAATTCAAATAAATATTCAAATATATAACAAAGACAAATAATCAATCAGAAATGGATAATACGCAAAAACTTTTTTATTAAAAAGATTTTTTAAAATTATGTACACTTTACAGAATAAAAATAATGTATATATTTATTCCTTTTAAACTTTTCAGATTAAATAAAAGTTTGCGTTTTTTTTTTGCAAACAAACGAAAAACATTTTTAAAAATAACTTATTTTTTATAAAAACAAAAAAGAAAAACTTTGAAATTTATCTGCCTCCCTGCGAGTGTTAATTTAGGAGTTTACTATTTGAAAATAGCGTTTTATTTAATAACAGTTTTATTTACAAAATTTATTTTTAAAGATGTATTTATAACAAAACGTATTTGTAAATAAAATGCAAAATAAAAAAGTTTACATTTTTATATAGTGAGCAAACAAACAAAAATATTTAAAGATACAAAATTTTATTTACAAATCTTTTAACAACTTGCTTTTTATATAAAAAGAACAAATTTGGCTATTTACTGACCTTCCCATGCCGGTAAAGATCGACATAAAGTGGAGATTTATTATAAGAAAATAGGATGTCATATATAAGCATTGTAAAACATCGAATTTTAATGTAGCTTTCTTCCCCAAAAAACAAAAAATTAAAATTGTCTCAGTCCAGAAGAATTTCTAATTACTTTTTTTTAATGCGTATTATCTGACCCATATACTAACAAATTCAATGTAAAGTTTAAAAATGCATAATTATTAAAAAAAAAAACTGTTTTTTTTTTTACTTACAAACACATTTTAATTAAAAAATCTTGTGTAAAAAATCCATTTTTCAAAGTGTAAAACTTCTAACATTGTCCTTGTCGGAGGGAAATAAATGCTATTTTTTTTATATCTAAAACATACACGCTAAAAAGATTTCTAACTAAAATATATTTTCAACATAAACTGTTTCTTCGCTTTTTTGCTTCTAGGAAAAAATGTAAACAGTTGTTTTTGTAAAGTTTAGTTGTTGCAAAATAAATAGCATTTAAAACTACTTTAAAGAAACAAACAAAAAGGCAGGCAGATGGAAAAGTAACTTTATTTTTATGGTAAAATTTATTTATTGTATATTTGGTTTTTACTCTTGGCCGCGTGTTAGCTTCACTGCTAAATTCCCGAATACTTTTAATAAATAAAAATAAACAGTTTCTGCATATTATATATTTCCGTCTGCTACCGACTTAAATCCCAACGCTAAAAGTGTGCGCATTTAAAAAAAAATAGCACAATATTTTATGTACAAGAACACGCTATGTGCAGATTTTAATAATAATTTTAAAAAATATAAGTAAACCTCCTTTTTTTTCAATAACAATGTTATATTTATACAGGCGCACACTCTAAGCAAACAACGAATTTCACGACACAGAACTGCGCCCAGCGACAGTTCTTCCAGCAGCTTTCCTCGGCTGTCTAAAGCGTCTAATCCGCGCATGCGTACAAGAGAATTTCATTAAGAAAGTGTAACTGTGAATTTAACAGCTCCAAGCAAGTTTTATTTTTGTTATTATATGAATTTGGAGATACCGACATTAAAGTTAATGATTTTATAATGTACACATAGAAAAAAATAAAAAAAATAAAATAATAATAATAATAATAATAATAATAATAATAATAATAATAAACAAACAAACGTATTATTTTTAATTTTATCATTAATATTGTGTAGAAATAACTTGGGGGTGCTGCAGTCCCACAGTTCCATGCACGAGCCGCCACTGAATTGGAGTAGTAATTTACACCACGAATTGCGTTGGAAATAATCCGGTTAGCAAGAAGACCGAAGAATGGTTAGGGTCAATAATTAGAAAATAAAATATTTTAAAGCATTACATAGAGAGTTTTAAAAGTAGAACTGAAACATGTTCCTTTACTGAGGGCTCCAGAAAGTTCCAAGTCGTAGTGTTTCATTTTAGAAATTCTAGATTGTTCCATCCACTACAACTCTAAATAGATACCAATCGCGTCATAAATTCAGTTATTAAACCAACTCTGAGAAGGAACGCTATTTTGGGGCCACCTTTCAGACCTACTTCACAAGATTTCCAGCTATGGTATAGCTGGAAATGTCTTCTCAATTATTAAATCATTTCTCTCTGATAGGTTCATAAGAGTAGTGGTTGATGGGCAGAAATCGGAAGCTCACAGTATTAATGCTGTAGTCCCTCAGGGGTCCATCTTGGGCACAACTCTCTTCCTGATCTATGTAAATGATCTTCTAAATCACATCCTTACATCATTCGTCGACATTTATGCTGACGACACTACCATCTATGGTAGCATATCAAAGCCCGTAAACGGCCAAGTTCTCTCTGATTCTTTCTCCTCTTATCTTGAGCATGTGGTACAATGAGAAAAGACGTGGCTGGTTACTTTTAATGCATCTAAAACCAAGCTTCTATCTCTACACCATCTACGCTCTGATGCCAATCTGGCATCGGTTGAAATGAATGGCTCTTGTCTTGGGGAGGCTTCATGTTTTGACAAGCTTCTGGGTTTGATCTTTACTCCTGATCTGAAATGGAACACATACATCAAATCTGTTGCCAAAGTCGCTGGAAGAATGGTGGGATCCTTCTACCGCTCCAGTAGATATCTCACTGCTGATGCAATTCTCTATCGTCCAGGTAAGGAGTGCTGTTGCCACATCTTGGCAGGTGCTGCTAAAAGCAACTTATCCTGCCTTGATAGAGTACCAAATAGACTTCGTAACTTAGTGGGGGATGCCCTTTTCTCTCCCTGCAACCTCTTTCTCACAGAAGAGACGTTGCGAGTCTGTCTTTGTTTTATCGTTATTTCAAGGGCAAGTACTCGTCTGAGCTTCAATCTCTGGTTCCCCCTCGCCAATCTTTCTCAGAAAACACTTGTCTAGCTGAAGCCACTGTCAATAACTTTCCCCACTCTTTAACTGTGCCTAAATCAAAATGTAGATTCCATGAACAATGCTTCTTTCTTAGAACTGCACGCCTGTAGAACTCCCTTACGTTTGCCTGTTTCCCTGCTGACTACAACTTGGTTGTCTTCAAGTCCAACATAAACAAATTCTTGATGAACCGCCCACTTAAGTAATCCAATCTACTTCCATTAATAACGACTACTACGATATTACACCAATGATTACTGTACACTCTATAAGCCTTATCTTCGAGTGGCCTCAGTGGTTACTCCTATGTAAAAAGAAAAAGAAAAATTATGACACCGGTCGATATTCTTGAGATAAAATCCGGTCGTAAGGAATTCCTAGAACAAGCCAATTGCAAGTACCGTCACAAATTACTAGACTCTTGCTAAATATTGACTTTCTGATCTTATATTCTGACAAAATTAATATATTATTATTTCTCAAACTCAGTTATTATTTACACTGCGTAAAATCTAGATTAACATAAAACCGGATTTATCTCCCCTTTCACCCTTTTTCTTGTTAATATTTGTTTTGATAGGAAACGATTGAGATAATCAGATTTAGAGACAAGAATATTTTACTTAATCAAAGAAATTACATTCAAATTTTCAACCGTACATTCAAATTTTCAACCGTAAAATTGTTTCTATCTATATGTGTGTAGAAATATCCTTGAACAGTTTACCTGAGATTTACTATTATGAAATTTCAATTATCATTAGGGTTTCCATGCAGGCTGTCATCAAATTCTGTTTTGAGAACAATCTATAGTGTTCCCTGGAGTCTGAGTGAAAAGTTCCACACATTTCCAGTACTCTCCGCTCCTTTCGATAACCTTTGCAAATGAATTTGCGTTATCGCAACAGGTTTTTACCATTAATTTCTCGTTGGCAGTCACCATTGACCTTCACTGGAATTTGGGTGATAATAAACCACTTCGCACTCATGTACTAGAGGTCTGGTTAGTGCTTTCTCTCCCTGGACTTTCTATCGGCCTTCATCTGTCGACTATTTGGGTAGGGAGGATAGACAATTTACAATTTTGCGATTCCAGTTCTCTTGGTTGGGTCTTTTTCTTTGACTTACATTGCAGTTTTTATATGTCCGATTAGCGTTTGTCGCTCATGTGGATTATTATTATTATTATTATTATTATTATTGTTGTTGTTGTTGTTGTTGTTGTTGTTGTTATTGTTGGCTGACAACGAACTTTCACACAGATCATGAAGGACTTCCCCTTGAGAACAACCTGTGGTGTTCCCTGAGAGCTGAGTGAAAACAAATCTCCCCAGATTTCTAGTACTCTCCACCTTTTTCGATAACATTTGCAAATGAATTTGCATTATCGTAACAGCTGTTTACTATTGATTTCTCGCTAGCAGTGGCATAGCTTCCGCACATTTATGTCAGATCTACCTCTGCATTCCATGTTTAAAAAGGCTGTGTCCTTTATAGTATCAGACCTGACAGAATGGTTAATTATAAGTATGGACCGTTTCATACCCTCGAAAAATTCCAGCAAAAACCTAACAGCCAGCCGTGGTTCTCTCCAGAATGTGCTGCTGTCATTGCATACAGAAATCACTTTTTCCATTGCTTCTAACGTAATAGATGTTCTGAGACTAATGGCGCATTCAAACCCACCAGCAACCTCTGTCAAAAAGTAATAAAGAATGCGAGAGAGTTGTATGCTCAGTCCGTCAAGTCCAAAGTAGCTTAGCAGCGCCTAGGGTCCCATCAGTTTTGGCAAATAGCAAACAGAATCCTGAACAGAAGTGTGTGCTCTATCTTAACTATCATCAATGGACCTGAGTTAATCTCGTCAGCATCAGACAAAGACAAACTCTTTACCAAGATCTTTGCAGATAATTCTACCCTTTATGACCAAGGACACCAACCCTCAGTATTTCCTTGTGTGTCTGAAAACATGCTATGCGACATACAAATATCTGTACGTGATGTTGCCAAGCTAATCAAAAACCTTGATTCCAGTAAAGCAACTGGCCCTGACGACATTCCAATTATAGTGCTCAAAAAGCTTTAAAAAGTTATTTAAGCGTTGTCTTAAGGAGAAATGCTTCCCAACACGTTGGAAAATCTCATCAGTATGCCCTGTATTTAAGAATTCAGGTGATCGCTAATCTCCCTCTAAGTACAGACCAATAAGTCTCCTGTGCATCATGAGTAAGCTACTGGAATCCGTGTTAAATAGAGAAGTAACCAACCATCTTCTTAGTGACGTGCAATATGGTTTCTGTTCTGCTAGACCTACAGCAGGCGTGCTTACAGTTATATCTCATAGGATTAACGAATCTCTCGACGGAGGCTTCCTTTCAAGGGCAATAGCTCTTAACATATTAAAGGCCTTTGATAAGGTATGGCATAAAGGACTACTTCACAAGATCTCCAGCTATGGTATAGCTGGAAATGTCTTCTCAATTATAGAATCATTTCTCTCTGATAGGTTCATAAGAGTAGTCGTTGATGGACAGAAATCAAAAGTTCTCAGTATTAATGCTGGAGTCCCTCAGGGGTCCATCCTGAGCCCAACTCTTATCCTGATCTACATAAATGATTTCCCAAATCAAATCCTTACATCATTGTCGACATTTATGCTGATGACACTACCATCTATAGTAGCACATCAAAGACTGGAAACGACCAAGTTCTCTCTGATTCTCTCTCCTCTCTGGTCTTCTGTATGTGATACAATGGGGAAAGAGGTGGCTGGTTACTTTTAATGCATCTAAAACCAAGCTTCTATCTCTACATCATCTATGCTCTGATGCCAGGTACGGCTAACGATGGAATATTGTTGCCACATCTGGCCAGGTGCTGCTGGAAGCAGCATATTCTGCCTTTACCAAGTTCAAAATAGACTTCGTAGCTTAGTGGGGGTGCCCTTTTCTCTTTCCGGTAACCCCTTTCCCACAGAAGAGCCTGTCTTTGCTTTATCGTTATTTTCATGGCAAATACTAAGCTGAGCTTCCATCTATGGTCCCCCTTGGCAAACTTTCACGAAAACAATCGTCTAGGCAAAATCACTATCAATAGTTTCCCACACTCTTTATCTGTGCCTAAACCTAAATGCAGATTCCATGAACAAAGCTTCTTTCTTAGAACTGCACGCCTGTGGAACTCTCTTCCGATTGCCTGTTTTCCAACTGACTACAATCTGATTGTCTTCAAGTCAAACGTAAACAAGTTCTTGATGAACCGTCCACCTAAGTAATCCAATTTACAAAATTCCCACTACTTATGTTTACTACGCCATAATCACATTGACTAATGTATACCCATTAACCCTTATCCTCGAGTGACCTCCAGGCCTTAATAAGTGGTGATTCCTGTGTAAAAAAAAATGTAAATTTAACGCCGGTGGTAACGAATAAAGCGGGTCTGGAGCCAGTTTCGTACCCCAATTTGTTCAACTTTTGCAGGGTTGGGCATTTTCGTGAGAAAAAATTTGTCCTTTTCTGTTGACTAATGCTGAGTGTTGTTATCGAAGTTTCTGATGCATTTCATCCATTTATTGACAGTATTTCTTCGCCTTAATAGTTTCAGCTGCATAAAAAAAATGCAACTATTGCTTGGGAAAGTGTTGTGAAGCTTTGTCGATGTCTAACCTCTGAGCTGAGCGTCGCCGGTTGTCATAAAGAATCCGCTTTTCATTGTAAGTTACAACCCGATCGAGAAATGGGTCGTTCTTGTTTACAGAACAAGAACAATCTAAGAAAGGAAAATGACACTTTATAAGAGCGTTTCTTTTGGTTGTTGTTCAATTCGTAAGGCACCCATTTATCTAGTTTTTTGTCTTTCTAATCACTCTCAAGTGTTTGGAAATCGTTGTATATGTTACGTTTAATTCAGAAGCAAGTTCTCAAACAGTTGTGCACAGATTGGCTTCGACTAAGGCTCTTAATTGATCATTGTCAACATCCGATGGCCGACCATTATGCTCATCATCTTCAAGACTCTTGTCGTCACCACAAAATTTCTTAAACCATCATTGTACTGTGCATTCAGTATTGGTTCATGGGCTAAACGCTTCATTGATATTGCGAGCTGTTTCAGCAGCTTTTCGGCCTAGCTTGAATTGAAATAAGAAAATTATGAAACTTGCTTTTTTTCCTTCTTGTATTCAACGTTCTGAAAAGAAGACATATTTGTTAGGTGTTAATATTTAGGATTTTTATTAATACATACAAAAGTTACACTTTCGCAAATTAATTTTCATACTGGACTTTTATGCACTTTTATTCCAGCATAATTTCTATTATTATTTATTCAAAGGAAATCTACATTAAAGAAGTATGCATATTACATTCAAGAAAATTTTTTTTTTAATAATTATCTTTATGTTATTAATGGTTATTAGTAATAGAATTATTTTAATGGTTTTTAGGCATAGGGCAAGCGTTTTACTCAGTTTTGGCCGAAAATTTTGATGCCAAAAAGGTGGTCAAAGTTCAAAATATTTTACCTTTTCGGTCTCTAGCAAACTATTCAGTCAATTTTGGGTCTAAACATTTGAAATTTTACATAAAGCGTATTCAGACATGCAGCAAGCTTTTTGGGGGCGAAAATTTGGCTGCCAAGAGGTGAAAGTTGAAACAGTTGACCTTTGCAGACTCTTTTTGGGTCTAAACTCTTGAAATTATTTATTCGAGAGTAAACAGTTTATGTCAATGAAACTTCGTCAGGCGACCCTGAACTATTCGACACCATAGAAAAAAAAAAAAAAGAAAAGACAGCTCACCAAAAACAAAACAAAAAAACTGTAAAAGTTGCGAGCTTTCTAAAAGAATAAAAATGGAGAAATCGCATTTCACACTTTTTGGAAAATTCTTCAATAAGTGCTACAGCTGGATTTATAGATAATATAAATTAAAAATTAAAGTGGGTCGTATTTTATTAGAACAGTGGATTGTGTTAGTTGGTGCGGGGAGTCTGTTTATAAACTAATTATTGCTGTCAAAGAAGGGGTCTGCAATGACACAACAAGTTGCGTGTCAGAAAAAGTTGAAAGTTGAAAATTAGAGAGGGAGAGCGGGTTTAATAAAAAAATTAGAGAGAGAGAGAGAGAGAGAGGGGGGGAGAGGAAAGAAAGGGAATTATCTTTATCATGAATAAAATGTTAAGCTTTTATAGACTCATGGATACATTATTCGCAACGACACACACACACACACACACACGCATATATATATATATATATATATATATATATATATATATATATATAGTGATTGTCACTTCTTGACAGAAGACCATCTTTCCCTTGCTTTATTGCCGATTACTTATTCATTTTCATGTATTTTTGAAATATCTTCTTTTTTTTCTTTTTTTTAATATAAATTCTATACACATATATACACTTATACACACATACATATATACATGTGGAGATGTGATCAAGATGCATCACTTCCTATTTTCTGTGGGAATGAAGGTGGCTCTTCAGACCAGACCTGCTCTTACACAATCTGTTGCAAGGGCCACACTTAAGCTGAGATTGAGGGATGCCATCTGATGCTGCTCTACTGTGCACGCTCATATGACGCTTCAGGCCCCCACTCGATGTACAGACCACAGAGCAAACAGAACATCTGTGCCCTGCAATGCTTTCCCCATCAAAGAAAGATTGATCTCCATGTGAACGCTTGTGGCTAGCTAGGCCAGCTCCGGATAAAATCATTTTACCGCATAAATCACAGGTGTGGTTCTGCATAAAATCCTCCAACATACCTGATATATCTGACAGATTTTTCTTCCGGATATCACGCTTCATTTTTGCATGCTCATATTTTTTCTTCTCCAAACTATCACAGCCATGATAGACCAAGGAGCGCCACTTTTACGATCATTGGAAGCACTTTCCCAACTGAACACGTCAATACCAAGAGCTTTAAGATTGACTTTGATGTTATCCTTAAAGCGTTTCTTCGGTTTATGTTGTGGACGCTTTCCTTATGTAATTTCACCATAGAACAGACGCTTTGGCAATCTATCATCGTCCATCCTTGTCAGATGTCCAGCCCACCTCATCTGGTTGCGTATAATCAACTTCTCGATACAAGGTACGTCAGCTCGCATGAGAACATCCATATCAGGTATAAAAGTGCTCCACCTGATGCCCAGAATGTGTCTCAGGAATTTCTGGTGCACTCTCTCCATGACTTTTATGTGTCTACCATAAGTTGTCCAGGCCTCAGAAGCGTAAAGCAGGGATGGTAAAATACAAGATTGATAGACACTGATCTTTGTATGAATAGTTATACCCCTGTCAGACCATACTCGCTTCTCTAAGCCACCAAAAGCCTTAGTGGCACGCTGTATCCTATAGTTGACCTCAGCATCCAGGGTTCCATCTCTGGCGAGAGTACTACCCAAATACACAAATGTGTCAACCACGGCAAATCTCTTGTTGTTGACAAAAGTATTTGGTTCCACATACAAAATACTGGGTGGAAGTGTGAACATGACCTTAGTCTTCTTAAGACTAATGGTAAGCCCAAAAGATGCACAGGCCCCTGAAAACAGATCCATGATACCCTGCATATCCCTCTCACCATGGGCCACTAAATCGGCGTCATCCGCATAAAGAAATTCACAAATCAGGTGCTGAAAGGTCCTTGTAAAAGCATGAAAACGACGAAGATCAAAGACCCTACCTGTGGTTCTGAAACACAAATAAACACCTAGAAAACATTTCCTAAAGGCATACGATAACATAGTTGCAAAATAAATTGAAAAAAGTGTAGGTGCTAGGATATCACCCTGCTTCACACCATTGTCGACCGAGATGGGTTCTGATAGGCATCCGTTGAAGTTCAGGCAAGCCTTCATATTAGTGTGGAGCTCCCTGAGTAAACGTAGAAATTGAGGTGGGCATCCCAACTTCTCCAGAATTATCCATAGGGCACTTCTGTTCACCGTATCAAAAGCCTTAGTCAAATCAACAAAAACCTGATAAAGCGGAACACGGTGTTCAGTACATTTCTCCTGCAACTGCCGAGCAGATAAGATTATGTCCGTGGTTCCTCTGCCCGGACAAAAGCCACTTTGGCTTTCTGGAATGACAGATGGACAAATATACTTTAACAATCTATTGAGTAGAACTTTGGAAAATACTTTGCCAACTGCTTCCAACAAGCTTATCCCACGATAACTTCCACAGTCGGTCTTGCGCCCCTTTCCCTTGTACAGTGATATAAGAATTGCATCAACCCAATCCTGATGGACGGGAACACCCTTCCAGACATCAGTGATAAGATGAAGAATTTCATGAACAAGTTTATCACCCCCATGTAAGAGGACTTCCACAGGAATACCATCAAGCCCTGGAGCCCTCCCAACGTTCACTTCCTTGATTGCATCTCTAATTTCATTCTCAGATGGGAACACAGACATTTCATGGATAAGCTTCTGTTGTGATAAAAATTCATTGATGACGTCCTCATCAACATCAGAAGGGTTGTCAAAGAGATTAGAATAATGCTCGGTCCAACGATGGAGAATCTTGTAAGGATCCTTTATAAGGGCAATTCCATCACTTGAGAGTAGGAGAGATGTAGATAGTATTTGAGGATCAAAAGCTTTTTTAAGCAAATGGTACATGCGTTTGAGGTCTTTACAATCAAAAGCCATCTGGATTTAGTTGGCGAGTTTAGCCCACCACTGATTCTTCATTTGGCGGAGTCGCTTTTGAAGAATACCCTTGTTTGCTTTAAGTGACTGTTGGAGAGACTCTCGACCTCCATGAGAGGCAGACAACATCTTATGGTGCAACTCATTTTTAGCACTTGAGTAATTTCAGAATCATTATCATCAAACAAATCCTGATGTTTAGATTTGCGGAAGTCAAGAACATCCACACTTATTTCATAGATTGTATTTTTAAAATGCGCCCACGACCCATCAGAATCAGCAGAATTAACTACGGATCGAAGCTTTTCACGTACACTTGGATCATCCAGCCTGGACAGATCAATTCGCCTGGGAATCCCAACACTACCCAACCTACACTTCCTCCTTATACAGATTTTCAACTTCCCGTATGCCAAAATAAAAAATTCCCTTGATAGCCCTGGCGAAGCATCAAGTATTCAGCTACCGACAAGATTTGAATTACACTACAAACTCGTGTAGTGAGTTCAATCTCGGCTACAGCCGCGCTGGCTGACTAGTTGGCTGGATGGATGGATGTGTTGAAGATTGTGGTGATTTCCTGATGCAATCAGGTGGCCGCTGGCAGATCCTGTGTGTGGCAGCAGGACTCGGTACCGACCCACAAGAGATTCAGGCTTGGCTTCAGGAGTGCTACAACTGTGTACCCTTCTCTCACTTGCCTCCCCCATCCCATCTGAACCCGCTGGACTACTTCATTTAGTCATACGTCGAAAGCATGACCAACATGACCAACATGATCTCCCACAACACTAAAGACTGCCTGATCGCCGCCATCCACCAAGTATTCGCCGAGCTCCCGCCAGCGCTTGTGAAAAAGGAATGCTCTCAGTTCCAGACCCGTATCGAGAGGTGATTGAGGCTGAAGGCGGCTACATTGAAAAGATGTCAGCTGTACTACATAATCAAGTTAACTGAACTGATGTTTTCAATAAAAGTTTTAAAATAAAACTGTTGTTTTCTTTAGGGGCGACAAATTTATTTTTCAACCTTGTAAATGATCTTCAAGAAAGCTTGAAGACGACCACGCGATATATATAAAAAAAAGAACAACAACTGTTTATCTGTTCTTAAAATCGCTATGAATAGATAAAAATTTATAATCATTTCTTATTGCTAAGAAAAGCGCCCTTAAAACAAAGCAATAAATGTAAATTTCGAACATCCTCGTTATCATCCGATCTTTCCCAGAAATGGCGCAGATATTTGTCCCAATGAGACACACTCTTTCATATCGGCCCACCTTCGCGTCTATCACGTTGGCCTTGAATTTTCTGCCAATCATCTATTCATTTTCGTTGTTTTGTTGGTTTTTTCTTCTTTGTTTTTGCTTTGTAATCGATGTCACGAAATATGTACTTAAAATATATATATATATATATATATATATATATATATATATATATATATATATATATATATATATATATATATATATAAAATATTTTCCGTTTCCCTTCAGACAATTGAAGAATTCTGCAGCAAAAACCAACAATGAACGTCCACGGAATTTGTTTCTTTATTTTCGTTAGTGTTTTTCCCATTGGGCATGCCTCACCACGTGTCCAGACAAAAGAAATCTACAAGACTTGTGGTAAGTAGCCAATTTTATTGCTATTTCATTACGCGATCAACACTTATTTATTATTAAAAAAACAAACTCGCTGCCTATTCCCAAACTTATGAGATGCATCAACATTTAAGGCTCTTCTCTACTTTGATTAAAGGATAATAATTTTCCTTTTTCAAATTTTTTAAATGAGGATAAATTGTTCGTTTTGTTTGGATTCTTCAAACGACTGTTCTCATCTTGAGTATTTTTTCCATAACGTTTCAGTCGATGTAATCTCTGACCTTCTCCAGGTGTATCGTGTTGAACTCGGGAATTATACTAGAAGGAATTATATACAAGGATTTGTAGCATAGTCAATAAAGTACTTTGTTCAGTTGTAAAGTTACACTCTTCAGGAGGTTGAAGATACATCCTTAATACGTTTTTGTAGAAATCATTAGCGACTCACGTTTGAATCGATTCTTGGATTCGCTTTTCATTTTGTGAGTTGCTGATGATTTGTTTGGATTTTAAAAGCCGTTAATAGGCAGATTCATTGCAATAAAACCACGGCATGTCTCTAAAATTTTCATATATAGTTTTTAAATAAATAATTATATATATATATATATATATATATATATATATATATATATATATATATATATATATATATATATATAATCTCATAATTTATTTCGATCCAGTGTGGGCCTCATCAGACGAGACAGACGTCTAGCAATAATTACATTAGGAGCGAAATAATTGTGCAGTGAGGGATAAAATATTGAGGCTGTTTGGGGGTGGGAGAACTAAATTGATCTCCCATTTTGAAATGTCTATTAAAATGAAAATAATTAATTTTCTCACCTCTGATTTATATATCACAAATTGAAGATAAAAGATCATTAAATAAAATAATCCAATTTAAAACAAACAAAAAAGAATAGTTTTGTACAAATTCACCTGTAGAGTAAAAAGTTTAAAACCCTTGTTGTTTTTTTAAGTGAAACCTCACATTTTTAAAATATTGTTCTGAAAAAATTGAACACCTACAACAATTTTTTCTATTTCATTCAATGTTTTTTTTTTTTAGATTTAAAAGAAAATCACTGCATAAAGAAATAAAATATATTAGATAAAAAAACTCATGTATTTCTTTAAGAGAATAAAAAATGGAGAATTGGTCGAGTGGATTGCGTTTAAATGACAAAAACTGATGAGTGAAATGTGATCATTTTTTTCAAGTACAGTGAGCCATATTTTCACGCACAAGGTACGACGACTCACGTGTATGTGATTTTACGTTTTGAAATAATTAATTATAACCGTTTTAAGCATCCATATTTGACAACTAGAAGAAAGACCGGAAACACCGTTTTGCTAACACCGGATAACACCGCTTACAAAATCTCGATCTTTCCGAATGGTTGCTTAAAAATTCTTATATTTAAAAAGTACATGGAATATAAAATATAAATATGGATAAATTCTTATAAATGAAGAATGAAAGCACCAATTGATTAGTATTTTATATAGGTAAGTGATTTTTTAATTTATATATATCTATTATATTTAGATTAAATTAAAATTCGTTGAAGTTCGTGGAATTTTTTTTAAAGAAAACCGATTTAAAAAAATATCGTATATGTTTCGATAAAATCTGTTATTATTTTTAAATTTGGTCTTTGCTCCTTTTATTGAAAAAAAAATAGGGTTTAAATTACATTATTCATGTTATTATAAGCTTCGAAAGATAACGAGTTTAATGAATCACTCCGTTTTAATGGCGACTTCTGACACTCCTAGTAGATGATAGTGTGAGACGGCTAAAATGACGGTGTTTTTAATTAGTATGCTTCTAAATTCGGTTTGGGGGGTCTGCTGTGAGGTGTTGGTAAATGGAGCTATGGGGAAGATAGGTGGCTTGTTATTCGGTGACACATACTGGTCAGGTTAATGTACGTGTTATTTTTGGAGACATTCTCCTACAGGGCATTTAGAAGCGTACACGGCATTTCTAGTTTTGAGTAAACTGTCGTCGGATGTTGGATTATTGTTTTTTTAATAATTGACTTGTTTTTAATTTTTTCTAATAAATAATGAATCTAATTTTAGAGGTTTTTTTTTTACATCTGATTACAGTAAAATATGTTACTATTATTAATTATTATTATTAACTGGGTCCATTGGACTCGCATGAAATTGGCGTGGATTTTTGGTGCCCCAGAATCTGGTATTTTGCTTACTGACATACCCATTCAAATTATTATTATTATTATTATTATTATTGGCTCACATGGAGATTTCACACAAGTCATCAAAGATCTGATTGGAAACCTGTGGTGTTCTCTGGAAGCTGAGTGACAACATTCTCTCCAGACGTCCAGCTTTCTCCACTTCCTCCGATAGCATTTGCAAATAAACTTGCGTCATCGCAACAGCCTCTTACCATTGATTTCTCGCAGGGAGTGGCCATTGGTCTATACTCGAATTTCCAGTTCTCTTCGCGCTTGTCCAGCGGCGGTCTGCTCAGCGCTATCTCCTCGGTCTTTCCATCCTCCTTAACCCTTCTCTGTCTTTGGTATCACTTTGGGGGGGGGGCGATGAGACAATGGGAAGGGATGCGTGATGGGGGTGTAGAACTTGTAGATATGCAGCTTCAGTATTTTTCATTCCCTGTAATGCATCTTCATTATAGTGTATACTTGTATTATTCTCCGCATTCAAGGGGTTTCCTTAGTATTTCAGCCGTTTTCATTAGCGTTAGTCGTTGTATTTTTGCAGCCATTCCTCTGATTTCAATTTCTCCTGTTCTTTTTTCAAAGTTTTTCGTAATTGTTCCTAGTGCTCCTACTATTATAGGTATTATTTTGATTTTCTTCATCATCCAAATCCCTTTTAACTCTCTGGCTAGCTCTGTGCATTTGCTCCGTTTCTCCTTTTCTTTGATATTCACTCTGTGGTCAGCTGGGACAGTAAAGTCTACGATTTGACATGATTTTTCTTTCTTGTTAATTATTACATCTGATCTTGCTTGGATGGATTTGTCCGTCTGTATATCCATGTCCCATAGGATTTTGTGGTTCTTGTTTTCGAGTACTGTTGCGGGTTTATGCTTTACCATTTGTCTGTACATTCAAAATGCAGCCGTTTGCACAATTCCCAGTGCACCGCCCTCCCCACTTGGTCGTGCCTGTTTTTGTATTCCTTTTGGGTCAGTTTGTTGCATTCACTTACTATATGGTTTATCGTTTCGTCTCTTTGTCCACATAGTCTGCATTTGCTGTTTTCTTGTGTTTTATCGATCTTTGTTGGTTCTTATCGAGTTATCTTGTGCTGCAGTTATTAGAGATGCAGTTTTTCGGTATATTTGTCCTTTTTTACATCCATGTCCAGGTGTTTTCGTTATTCTCATCTTTTGTCATTTTTATGAATGTTCCGTGGAGTTGTTTCTCTTCCCATTTCTCTTTTCTCGTTTTGTCATTTGTCTCTGTTTTCTGTTTTGTTGTTTTTTTTTCAGTGTCTCTCGCTGTAATAATTATCCGTTCAGTTTTTGGCACTATGTATTTTTCTAGTTCTTTTTTGTGTCATTCACACAGTCTTCTATGCAAACCAGTCTTCTCCTGCCGTATTTCCTTTTCACGTAGTGTCTGTCAATATCGTCCTTTGGATATAGTGCATTATGCATAAACATGAGTTTCCTGATCTTCTGGTCGAGCTGTCTCAGTTCATATAAACGGTCCAGAGTATCTTACTAATGATACTACCCATGTATTTATACCTTGTATTAGGTTTCTGCTACATAATTTCGCTTCCAGGAGTTTTCTTGCTCTCCTGAGGTATTCCTTTCCAATTCTCTCTTTCATTTCTGTTGCTTTGATGGTGTCCGCCTCCAGAATTCCCAAGTATTTATAGTCGTCTTGTTCCCCTAGTGCCCTCATTTCTGTTTGGTTGGGTAGTTCCATGCCTTCTGTCGTTTCCATTTTCCCCTTTCTTATAACTAGTAGTGCTCACTTTTCCATTCCAAATTCCATTTGGATATCTCAGCTGAAGATCCTGGTAGTGTTAGTTAGTGTCTCTAGCTCCTTTTCGGTCCTTGCAAAAAAGTTTTGAATCGTCCATGTACATCAGATGGTTCATTTTTTCCTCTGTATTGGATAACTTGTATCCGGCTTGGCACTTTCTCAGAATACTATTCAGGGGCATCATGGCTATGATGAACAGTAGTGGTGATAGTGAGTCTCCGTGGAAGGTGCCTCTTTGTATGTTAATTTCTGTTATGTGTTGTCCATCAGCTGTCAATTCCAGTCTCCATGTTTTCATTACATTTTCTATTACGTTGGTGATCCCGCTTAGTATTTTATACATTTTTAAGCTTTCTATTATCCATGCTTGGGGGATCATGTCGTACGCTTTTTTGTAGTCGATCCATGCCATGGCTAAATTCTTTCTCCTTCTTTTTACCTCCTTTAGGATCTTTTGATCAACATATAGCAGATCATGTGTTCCTGTTATTCTTTTTTGGTATCCATTCTGTTCCTCGGGATGAGTCCACGATTATTCAGGGACTGGTAGATTTATTCCCTCAGTTGTACTGTCAGTATCTTCCACATAGTTGGTAAGCACGTGATTGGCCTATAGTTGCTAGGGACGGTTCCTTTCTCCGTGTCCTTCTGTAGCAGTGTAGTTTTACCTTTTGTTATCCAGCCTGGCACGCTTGCTTCCTGTATACATCTTCTCAGGTTTTGGGCTAGCCTTTCGTGTAAGGTTGTGAATTTTTTGAACCATTATATTATTATTATTATTATTATTATTATTATTATTATTATTATTATTATTATTATTATTAATGAAGGGGATGAGGGCAGGAGAAGACGATATACCCAATAAAAGGGTGTCGTTTGAGCTTTGAGGTGAAGAGTAACTTGGCTAGAATAGTAGATAAACACACACACACACACACACACACACACACACACACACACACACATATATATATATATATATATATATATATATATATATATATATATATATATATATATATATAGGGCATAACATACTTTTTGCATTGTTTTATTTTTTTAAATCGAAATTTTAGTAAATATATTTTATACATTCCAAATTTCTATTTTCCCTTAACCAATTCTAAACAATTCTACAGTTTTGTTTATTAAACTTATAACAGCTGGAATGCACTAACATTCCTTTTCATTGCCACTCTCAAGAACATTAACCTACTAAAATATTATTTTATATGAATCGAAAACAAATTAAAGAAAAGACGGACAGAAATGCTCTTGGAAATTATTCCATATTAACTTTATAGGTTTGAACGATAAATTTGTCGCCCTAAAGAAAATAGCATTACAACTTTATTTTAAAACTGTTATTGAAAAACTCAATTCAGGTAACTTGATTATGTAACAGAGCTGACATCTATTCAATGTAACCACCTTCAGCCTCAATCACCGTCTCGATACGGGTCCGGAACTGGGAACATGCTTTTTCCACAAGCGCCGGCAGGAGCTCGGCGAATACTCGGTGGATAGCACTGATTAGACTGACTTTAGTGTTGTGAGATATAATATTGATGCTGTTCTCGACGTATGACCAAATGAAGTAGTCCAGTGGAGAAGGGAGCCAGTGAGAGAAGTGTGCAAAATTGTAGCACTCTTTCTGAAGCTAAGCCTGGGTCTCTTTGGACTTGTGGGTCGACGTCGAGTCCTGCTACCACACCCAGGGTCATCCAGCGGCCACCTGATTGCACCAGGGAATCACTACACTCTTCAACACATCCAGGTATACTTTTGTATTGACTTTGTAGCCGAATTCGAAGGTGTGAGGTGGCATGATGTGGCCCGTACTTGAAACCACATCAAAAACCATAACCGTTGCCAGAAATTCAGTGGAGCTGTGCCTTCAAGCGTTTAACCGTCTGGATTTGGATTTTGAGGGTGCTGGCAATGGTCCTGTTGTCATAACTTGGATCGTTTGAGAGCACGAGTTGTACAGTGGCACGTCTCCAATCTCGCTTGTTGAACATTGTTTCACTTTCAGACATGGTAGAAGGCTTCTATCGCTCTTAGTAGATGGTTTGCAACAAAAAAGGAAAACCGGTTTTCATCAAACGGAAATGGAATCATATTGTCTTTTCTAGGGCGACAATTTTATTGCTCCACCCTGTATTTATAATAACTAGTGGAGTTTTTTTTTTGTTTTTTTTTTTTTTACTGAAGGGTCCATCTCATATAATCGGAAAGATTTAGAAGTATTTTTATATGTACATTTAGTAGTCCCTGGCTGTTATTGTGTAATAAAATAAATAACAGTTTTTTAAGAATTAAAATTTGAAAAAAAAAAAAAAGGTGTAAAATGCCTTTGGAAACCGCGTATAAGATTCAAATATTTTTTATGATTAGAATCTTATTAATTTTGGTTAATAAAATATCCACCGTCAAAGCTTAAACACGCACATGCACCATACATGATGATTGCAACGTCTTGTCAGACGAGTGCCACTCCCTCAGACACTGAATGTTCATGAGCCCGAAAATGACATATAGTCCTGCCAGCGAATTCACATGCTCAAGCAGACATGACACTAATGACGGTCATTGTTATACATACATATATATATATATATATATATATATATATATATATATATATATATATATATATATATATATATATATATATATACACGCACGCACACATACCTATGTACACATATCACACACATATATACATGCATACATACACAATACACAATACTCACACCTACATATACATACACACACATGCAAACATAAACAAGACGGTTATTGGTATACATACATATAAATATATACATGCATACATACATACATACATACATACATGTCTATAATCATACGCTCATATATACCCAATACACAAACATACATATAATACCCACATTCATACATACATATATACATACATATACATCCACATATACAAATACATACACTTACACATACATATACGTACATATATGCACATATGTATACATACACTTACCTACATATATATTAACATCCATATATATGCATTCATACACATACACACATACAAGCACACATACACATACATATACATACACGCCTGCATACATACACATACATGCATATACACACATACATGCATACAAACATATATAAATGTATATATGTACACACACAAACATATATACACATAGACACATATACATACATATACACATAGATATAAATACATATAAACTCACATGTACATATATAAATGTACACACACACATATGTAAATATACGTACACATATACATACATAGATACATATTATGATGGCAGATGAATTGTTACATGCATCCAGCATTACATGCGTACACCCATCAGAATTTTTTTTTTTTTTATCGCCACAGGACATTTTTTTTTTTTTTTATAATAGACAAATGCCTGAGGGAGTATCTATACAAAGATGATGTTACAGAGTTTTAGCTTTGTACGACAGCTAAATCTCTCTCTCGGTTCAAAATGTTGACATCCAGCAACAAGCAAGAGCAAGATAGCCAGCAACAAGTCAAACTGCAGACCAGCTTAATGCGGGTACTGATCTCACGCTTTGTTTTTGTTTTTTAAATAAAAAGTTTTGTTGAAACAGACACTTTTGGAATAGTAAATGACGATGATATAAACAAATTCACACATTTTTTCACAAATAAAATCAGCGACGGATAATCAAAATGTAAACACAGTCCACCGACATATTAAAGACGCTTACTTTTTTTTTGTTTTTTAAGTTTTGTTGAGACAGACACTTTTGGAATAGTAAATGACGATAATATAAACAAATTCACACATTTTTTCACAAATAAAAGCAGCGACGGATAATCAAAAATATAAACACAGTCCAACCGACATATTAAAGACGCTTACTTTTTTTTTTTTTAAAGTTTTGTTGAGACAGACACTTTTGGAATAGTAAATGACGATGATATAAACAAATTCACACATTTTTTCACAAATAAAAGCAGCGACGGGTAATCAAAAATATAAACACAGTCCAACCGACATATTAAAGACGCTTACTTTTTTTTTTTTTTTTAAGTTTTGTTGAGACAGACACTTTTGGAATAGTAAATGACGATGATATAAACAAATTCACACATTTTTTCACAAATAAAAGCAGCGACGGATAATCAAAAATATAAACACAGTCCAACCGATATATTAAAGACGCTTACTTTTTTTTTTTTTTAAAGTTTTGTTGAGACAGACACTTTTGGAATAGTAAATGACGATGATATAAACAAATTCACACATTTTTTCACAAATAAAAGCAGCGACGGATAATCAAAAATATAAACACAGTCCAACCGATATATTAAAGACGCTTACTTTTTTTTTTTTTGTAAAGTTTTGTTGAGACAGACACTTTTGGAATAGTAAATGACGATGATATAAACAAATTCACACATTTTTTCACAAATAAAAGCAGCGACGGATAATCAAAAATATAAACACAGTCCAACCGATATATTAAAGACGCTTACTTTTTTTTTTTTTTAAAGTTTTGTTGAGACAGACACTTTTGGAATAGTAAATGACGATGATATAAACAAATTCACACATTTTTTCACAAATAAAAGCAGCGACGGGTAATCAAAAATATAAACACAGTCCAACCGATATATTAAAGACGCTTACTTTTTTTTTTTTTTTAAAGTTTTGTTGAGACAGACACTTTTGGAATAGTAAATGACGATGATATAAACAAATTCACACATTTTTTCACAAATAAAAGCAGCGACGGGTAATCAAAAATATAAACACAGTCCAACCGATATATTAAAGACGCTTACTTTTTTTTTTTTTTTAAAGTTTTGTTGAGACAGACACTTTTGGAATAGTAAATGACGATGATATAAACAAATTCACACATTTTTTCACAAATAAAAGCAGCGACGGGTAATCAAAAATATAAACACAGTCCAACCGATATATTAAAGACGCTTACTTTTTTTTTTTTTTTTAAGTTTTGTTGAGACAGACACTTTTGGAATAGTAAATGACGATGATATAAACAAATTCACACATTTTTTCACAAATAAAAGCAGCGACGGATAATCAAAAATATAAACACAGTCCAACCGATATATTAAAGACGCTTACTTTTTTTTTTTTTTTAAGTTTTGTTGAGACAGACACTTTTGGAATAGTAAATGACGATGATATAAACAAATTCACACATTTTTCACAAATAAAAGCAGCGACGGGTAATCAAAAATATAAACACAGTCCAACCGATATATTAAAGACGCTTACTTTTTTTTTTTTTTTAAAGTTTTGTTGAGACAGACACTTTTGGAATAGTAAATGACGATGATATAAACAAATTCACACATTTTTTCACAAATAAAAGCAGCGACGGGTAATCAAAAATATAAACACAGTCCAACCGATATATTAAAGACGCTTACTTTTTTTTTTTTTTTAAAGTTTTGTTGAGACAGACACTTTTGGAATAGTAAATGACGATGATATAAACAAATTCACACATTTTTTCACAAATAAAAGCAGCGACGGGTAATCAAAAATATAAACACAGTCCAACCGATATATTAAAGACGCTTACTTTTTTTTTTTTTTTAAAGTTTTGTTGAGACAGACACTTTTGGAATAGTAAATGACGATGATATAAACAAATTCACACATTTTTTCACAAATAAAAGCAGCGACGGGTAATCAAAAATATAAACACAGTCCAACCGATATATTAAAGACGCTTACTTTTTTTTTTTTTTTAAAGTTTTGTTGAGACAGACACTTTTGGAATAGTAAATGACGATGATATAAACAAATTCACACATTTTTTCACAAATAAAAGCAGCGACGGATAATCAAAATATAAACACAGTTCAACTGACATATTAAAGACGCTTACTTTTTTTTTTATATAAAAAGTTTTGTTGAGACAGACACTTTTGGAATAGTAAATGACGATGATATAAACAAATTCACACATTTTTTCACAAATAAAAGCAGCGACGGATAATCAAAAATATAAACACAGTCCAACCGATATATTAAAGACGCTTACTTTTTTTTTAAAAAAGTTTTGTTGAGACAGACACTTTTAGAATAGTAAATGACGATGATATAAACAAATTCACACATTTTTTCACAAATAAAAGCAGCGACGGATAATCAAAAATATAAACACAGTCCAACCGATATATTAAAGACGCTTACTTTTTTTTAAAAAAAGTTTTGTTGAGACAGACACTTTTAGAATAGTAAATGACGATGATATAAACAAATTCACACATTTTTTCACAAATAAAAGCAGCGACGGGTAAGCAAAAATATAAACACAGTCCAACCGATATATTAAAGACGCTTACTTTTTTTTTTTTTTAAAGTTTTGTTGAGACAGACACTTTTGGAATAGTAAATGACGATGATATAAACAAATTCACACATTTTTTCACAAATAAAAGCAGCGACGGATAATCAAAAATATAAACACAGTCCAACCGATATATTAAAGACGCTTACTTTTTTTTTTTTTTAAAGTTTTGTTGAGACAGACACTTTTGGAATAGTAAATGACGATGATATAAACAAATTCACACATTTTTTCACAAATAAAAGCAGCGACGGGTAATCAAAAATATAAACACAGTCCAACCGATATATTAAAGACGCTTACTTTTTTTTTTTTTTAAAGTTTTGTTGAGACAGACACTTTTGGAATAGTAAATGACGATGATATAAACAAATTCACACATTTTTTCACAAATAAAAGCAGCGACGGGTAATCAAAAATATAAACACAGTCCAACCGACATATTAAAGACGCTTACTTTTTTTTTTTTTAAAGTTTTGTTGAGACAGACACTTTTGGAATAGTAAATGACGATGATATAAACAAATTCACACATTTTTTCACAAATAAAAGCAGCGACGGGTAATCAAAAATATAAACACAGTCCAACCGACATATTAAAGACGCTTACTTTTTTTTTTTTTTTAAGTTTTGTTGAGACAGACACTTTTGGAATAGTAAATGACGATGATATAAACAAATTCACACATTTTTTCACAAATAAAAGCAGCGACGGATAATCAAAAATATAAACACAGTCCAACCGATATATTAAAGACGCTTACTTTTTTTTTTTTTTAAAGTTTTGTTGAGACAGACACTTTTGGAATAGTAAATGACGATGATATAAACAAATTCACACATTTTTTAACAAATAAAAGCAGCGACGGATAATCAAAAATATAAACACAGTCCAACCGATATATTAAAGACGCTTACTTTTTTTTTTTTTTAAAGTTTTGTTGAGACAGACACTTTTGGAATAGTAAATGACGATGATATAAACAAATTCACACATTTTTTCACAAATAAAAGCAGCGACGGATAATCAAAAATATAAACACAGTCCAACCGATATATTAAAGACGCTTACTTTTTTTTTTTTTTAAAGTTTTGTTGAGACAGACACTTTTGGAATAGTAAATGACGATGATATAAACAAATTCACACATTTTTTCACAAATAAAAGCAGCGACGGGTAATCAAAAATATAAACACAGTCCAACCGATATATTAAAGACGCTTACTTTTTTTTTTTTTTTAAAGTTTTGTTGAGACAGACACTTTTGGAATAGTAAATGACGATGATATAAACAAATTCACACATTTTTTCACAAATAAAAGCAGCGACGGGTAATCAAAAATATAAACACAGTCCAACCGATATATTAAAGACGCTTACTTTTTTTTTTTTTTTAAAGTTTTGTTGAGACAGACACTTTTGGAATAGTAAATGACGATGATATAAACAAATTCACACATTTTTTCACAAATAAAAGCAGCGACGGGTAATCAAAAATATAAACACAGTCCAACCGATATATTAAAGACGCTTACTTTTTTTTTTTTTTAAAGTTTTGTTGAGACAGACACTTTTGGAATAGTAAATGACGATGATATAAACAAATTCACACATTTTTTCACAAATAAAAGCAGCGACGGGTAATCAAAAATATAAACACAGTCCAACCGATATATTAAAGACGCTTACTTTTTTTTTTTTTTTAAGTTTTGTTGAGACAGACACTTTTGGAATAGTAAATGACGATGATATAAACAAATTCACACATTTTTTCACAAATAAAAGCAGCGACGGGTAATCAAAAATATAAACACAGTCCAACCGATATATTAAAGACGCTTACTTTTTTTTTTTTTTTAAGTTTTGTTGAGACAGACACTTTTGGAATAGTTAATGACGATGATATAAACAAATTCACACATTTTTTCACAAATAAAAGCAGCGACGGGTAATCAAAAATATAAACACAGTCCAACCGATATATTAAAGACGCTTACTTTTTTTTTTTTTTAAAGTTTTGTTGAGACAGACACTTTTGGAATAGTAAATGACGATGATATAAACAAATTCACACATTTTTTCACAAATAAAAGCAGCGACGGATAATCAAAATATAAACACAGTTCAACTGACATATTAAAGACGCTTACTTTTTTTTTATATAAAAAGTTTTGTTGAGACAGACACTTTTGGAATAGTAAATGACGATGATATAAACAAATTCACACATTTTTTCACAAATAAAAGCAGCGACGGATAATCAAAAATATAAACACAGTCCAACCGATATATTAAAGACGCTTACTTTTTTTTTAAAAAAGTTTTGTTGAGACAGACACTTTTAGAATAGTAAATGACGATGATATAAACAAATTCACACATTTTTTCACAAATAAAAGCAGCGACGGATAATCAAAAATATAAACACAGTCCAACCGATATATTAAAGACGCTTACTTTTTTTTAAAAAAAGTTTTGTTGAGACAGACACTTTTAGAATAGTAAATGACGATGATATAAACAAATTCACACATTTTTTCACAAATAAAAGCAGCGACGGGTAAGCAAAAATATAAACACAGTCCAACCGATATATTAAAGACGCTTACTTTTTTTTTTTTTTTAAAGTTTTGTTGAGACAGACACTTTTGGAATAGTAAATGACGATGATATAAACAAATTCACACATTTTTTCACAAATAAAAGCAGCGACGGATAATCAAAAATATAAACACAGTCCAACCGATATATTAAAGACGCTTACTTTTTTTTTTTTTTAAAGTTTTGTTGAGACAGACACTTTTGGAATAGTAAATGACGATGATATAAACAAATTCACACATTTTTTCACAAATAAAAGCAGCGACGGGTAATCAAAAATATAAACACAGTCCAACCGATATATTAAAGACGCTTACTTTTTTTTTTTTAAAGTTTTGTTGAGACAGACACTTTTGGAATAGTAAATGACGATGATATAAACAAATTCACACATTTTTTCACAAATAAAAGCAGCGACGGGTAAGCAAAAATATAAACACAGTCCAACCGATATATTAAAGACGCTTACTTTTTTTTTTTTTTTAAAGTTTTGTTGAGACAGACACTTTTGGAATAGTAAATGACGATGATATAAACAAATTCACACATTTTTTCACAAATAAAAGCAGCGACGGATAATCAAAAATATAAACACAGTCCAACCGATATATTAAAGACGCTTACTTTTTTTTTTTTTTTAAAGTTTTGTTGAGACAGACACTTTTGGAATAGTAAATGACGATGATATAAACAAATTCACACATTTTTTCACAAATAAAAGCAGCGACGGATAATCAAAAATATAAACACAGTCCAACCGACATATTAAAGACGCTTACTTTTTTTTTTTTTTTTTTAAAAGTTTTGTTGAGACAGACACTTTTGGAATAGTAAATGACGATGATATAAACAAATTCACACATTTTTTCACAAATAAAAGCAGCGACGGATAATCAAAAATATAAACACAGTCCAACCGACATATTAAAGACGCTTACTTTTTTTTTTTTTTAAAGTTTTGTTGAGACAGACACTTTTGGAATAGTAAATGACGATGATATAAACAAATTAACACATTTTTTCACAAATAAAAGCAGCGACGGATAATCAAAAATATAAACACAGTCCAACCGATATATTAAAGACGCTTACTTTTTTTTTTTTTTTAAAGTTTTGTTGAGACAGACACTTTTGGAATAGTAAATGACGATGATATAAACAAATTCACACATTTTTTCACAAATAAAAGCAGCGACGGGTAAGCAAAAATATAAACACAGTCCAACCGATATATTAAAGACGCTTACTTTTTTTTTTTTAAAGTTTTGTTGAGACAGACACTTTTGGAATAGTAAATAACGATGATATAAACAAATTCACACATTTTTTCACAAATAAAAGCAGCGACGGATAATCAAAAATATAAACACAGTCCAACCGACATATTAAAGACGCTTACTTTTTTTTTTTTTTTAAGTTTTGTTGAGACAGACACTTTTGGAATAGTAAATGACGATGATATAAACAAATTCACACATTTTTTCACAAATAAAAGCAGCGACGGATAATCAAAAATATAAACACAGTCCAACCGACATATTAAAGACGCTTACTTTTTTTTTTATATAAAAAGTTTTGTTGAGACAGACACTTTTGGAATAGTAAATGACGATGATATAAACAAATTCACACATTTTTTCACAAATAAAAGCAGCGACGGGTAATCAAAAATATAAACACAGTCCAACCGATATATTAAAGACGCTTACTTTTTTTTTTTTTTTAAAGTTTTGTTGAGACAGACACTTTTGGAATAGTAAATGACGATGATATAAACAAATTCACACATTTTTTCACAAATAAAAGCAGCGACGGATAATCAAAAATATAAACACAGTCCAACCGATATATTAAAGACGCTTACTTTTTTTTTTTTTTAAGTTTTGTTGAGACAGACACTTTTGGAATAGTAAATGACGATGATATAAACAAATTCACACATTTTTTCACAAATAAAAGCAGCGACGGGTAAGCAAAAATATAAACACAGTCCAACCGATATATTAAAGACGCTTACTTTTTTTTTTTTAAAGTTATGTTGAGACAGACACTTTTGGAATAGTAAATGACGATGATATAAACAAATTCACACATTTTTTCACAAATAAAAGCAGCGACGGATAATCAAAAATATAAACACAGTCCAACCGACATATTAAAGACGCTTACTTTTTTTTTTTTTTAAAGTTTTGTTGAGACAGACACTTTTGGAATAGTAAATGACGATGATATAAACAAATTCACACATTTTTTCACAAATAAAAGCAGCGACGGGTAAGCAAAAATATAAACACAGTCCAACCGACATATTAAAGACGCTTACTTTTTTTTTTTTAAAGTTTTGTTGAGACAGACACTTTTGGAATAGTAAATGACGATGATATAAACAAATTCACACATTTTTTCACAAATAAAAGCAGCGACGGATAATCAAAAATATAAACACAGTCCAACCGATATATTAAAGACGCTTACTTTTTTTTTTTTAAAGTTTTGTTGAGACAGACACTTTTGGAATAGTAAATGACGATGATATAAACAAATTCACACATTTTTTCACAAATAAAAGCAGCGACGGATAATCAAAAATATAAACACAGTCCAACCGACATATTAAAGACGCTTACTTTTTTTTTTTTTTAAAGTTTTGTTGAGACAGACACTTTTGGAATAGTAAATGACGATGATATAAACAAATTCACACATTTTTTCACAAATAAAAGCAGCGACGGGTAAGCAAAAATATAAACACAGTCCAACCGATATATTAAAGACGCTTACTTTTTTTTTTTTTTTAAAGTTTTGTTGAGACAGACACTTTTGGAATAGTAAATGACGATGATATAAACAAATTCACACATTTTTTCACAAATAAAAGCAGCGACGGGTAATCAAAAATATAAACACAGTCCAACCGATATATTAAAGACGCTTACTTTTTTTTTTTTTTTTAAGTTTTGTTGAGACAGACACTTTTGGAATAGTAAATGACGATGATATAAACAAATTCACACATTTTTTCACAAATAAAAGCAGCGACGGGTAATCAAAAATATAAACACAGTCCAACCGATATATTAAAGACGCTTACTTTTTTTTTTTTTTTTAAGTTTTGTTGAGACAGACACTTTTGGAATAGTTAATGACGATGATATAAACAAATTCACACATTTTTTCACAAATAAAAGCAGCGACGGGTAATCAAAAATATAAACACAGTCCAACCGATATATTAAAGACGCTTACTTTTTTTTTTTTTTAAAGTTTTGTTGAGACAGACACTTTTGGAATAGTAAATGACGATGATATAAACAAATTCACACATTTTTTCACAAATAAAAGCAGCGACGGATAATCAAAATATAAACACAGTTCAACTGACATATTAAAGACGCTTACTTTTTTTTTATATAAAAAGTTTTGTTGAGACAGACACTTTTGGAATAGTAAATGACGATGATATAAACAAATTCACACATTTTTTCACAAATAAAAGCAGCGACGGATAATCAAAAATATAAACACAGTCCAACCGATATATTAAAGACGCTTACTTTTTTTTTAAAAAAGTTTTGTTGAGACAGACACTTTTAGAATAGTAAATGACGATGATATAAACAAATTCACACATTTTTTCACAAATAAAAGCAGCGACGGATAATCAAAAATATAAACACAGTCCAACCGATATATTAAAGACGCTTACTTTTTTTTAAAAAAAGTTTTGTTGAGACAGACACTTTTAGAATAGTAAATGACGATGATATAAACAAATTCACACATTTTTTCACAAATAAAAGCAGCGACGGGTAAGCAAAAATATAAACACAGTCCAACCGATATATTAAAGACGCTTACTTTTTTTTTTTTTTTAAAGTTTTGTTGAGACAGACACTTTTGGAATAGTAAATGACGATGATATAAACAAATTCACACATTTTTTCACAAATAAAAGCAGCGACGGATAATCAAAAATATAAACACAGTCCAACCGATATATTAAAGACGCTTACTTTTTTTTTTTTTTTAAAGTTTTGTTGAGACAGACACTTTTGGAATAGTAAATGACGATGATATAAACAAATTCACACATTTTTTCACAAATAAAAGCAGCGACGGGTAATCAAAAATATAAACACAGTCCAACCGATATATTAAAGACGCTTACTTTTTTTTTTTTAAAGTTTTGTTGAGACAGACACTTTTGGAATAGTAAATGACGATGATATAAACAAATTCACACATTTTTTCACAAATAAAAGCAGCGACGGGTAAGCAAAAATATAAACACAGTCCAACCGATATATTAAAGACGCTTACTTTTTTTTTTTTTTTAAAGTTTTGTTGAGACAGACACTTTTGGAATAGTAAATGACGATGATATAAACAAATTCACACATTTTTTCACAAATAAAAGCAGCGACGGATAATCAAAAATATAAACACAGTCCAACCGATATATTAAAGACGCTTACTTTTTTTTTTTTTTTAAAGTTTTGTTGAGACAGACACTTTTGGAATAGTAAATGACGATGATATAAACAAATTCACACATTTTTTCACAAATAAAAGCAGCGACGGATAATCAAAAATATAAACACAGTCCAACCGACATATTAAAGACGCTTACTTTTTTTTTTTTTTTTTTAAAAGTTTTGTTGAGACAGACACTTTTGGAATAGTAAATGACGATGATATAAACAAATTCACACATTTTTTCACAAATAAAAGCAGCGACGGATAATCAAAAATATAAACACAGTCCAACCGACATATTAAAGACGCTTACTTTTTTTTTTTTTAAAGTTTTGTTGAGACAGACACTTTTGGAATAGTAAATGACGATGATATAAACAAATTAACACATTTTTTCACAAATAAAAGCAGCGACGGATAATCAAAAATATAAACACAGTCCAACCGATATATTAAAGACGCTTACTTTTTTTTTTTTTTTAAAGTTTTGTTGAGACAGACACTTTTGGAATAGTAAATGACGATGATATAAACAAATTCACACATTTTTTCACAAATAAAAGCAGCGACGGGTAAGCAAAAATATAAACACAGTCCAACCGATATATTAAAGACGCTTACTTTTTTTTTTTTAAAGTTTTGTTGAGACAGACACTTTTGGAATAGTAAATAACGATGATATAAACAAATTCACACATTTTTTCACAAATAAAAGCAGCGACGGATAATCAAAAATATAAACACAGTCCAACCGACATATTAAAGACGCTTACTTTTTTTTTTTTTTTAAGTTTTGTTGAGACAGACACTTTTGGAATAGTAAATGACGATGATATAAACAAATTCACACATTTTTTCACAAATAAAAGCAGCGACGGATAATCAAAAATATAAACACAGTCCAACCGACATATTAAAGACGCTTACTTTTTTTTTTATATAAAAAGTTTTGTTGAGACAGACACTTTTGGAATAGTAAATGACGATGATATAAACAAATTCACACATTTTTTCACAAATAAAAGCAGCGACGGGTAATCAAAAATATAAACACAGTCCAACCGATATATTAAAGACGCTTACTTTTTTTTTTTTTTTAAAGTTTTGTTGAGACAGACACTTTTGGAATAGTAAATGACGATGATATAAACAAATTCACACATTTTTTCACAAATAAAAGCAGCGACGGATAATCAAAAATATAAACACAGTCCAACCGATATATTAAAGACGCTTACTTTTTTTTTTTTTTTAAGTTTTGTTGAGACAGACACTTTTGGAATAGTAAATGACGATGATATAAACAAATTCACACATTTTTTCACAAATAAAAGCAGCGACGGGTAAGCAAAAATATAAACACAGTCCAACCGACATATTAAAGACGCTTACTTTTTTTTTTTTTAAAGTTTTGTTGAGACAGACACTTTTGGAATAGTAAATGACGATGATATAAACAAATTCACACATTTTTTCACAAATAAAAGCAGCGACGGATAATCAAAAATATAAACACAGTCCAACCGATATATTAAAGACGCTTACTTTTTTTTTTTTTTTAAAGTTTTGTTGAGACAGACACTTTTGGAATAGTAAATGACGATGATATAAACAAATTCACACATTTTTTCACAAATAAAAGCAGCGACGGATAATCAAAAATATAAACACAGTCCAACCGATATATTAAAGACGCTTACTTTTTTTTTTTTTAAAGTTTTGTTGAGACAGACACTTTTGGAATAGTAAATGACGATGATATAAACAAATTCACACATTTTTTCACAAATAAAAGCAGCGACGGGTAAGCAAAAATATAAACACAGTCCAACCGACATATTAAAGACGCTTACTTTTTTTTTTTTTAAAGTTTTGTTGAGACAGACACTTTTGGAATAGTAAATGACGATGATATAAACAAATTCACACATTTTTTCACAAATAAAAGCAGCGACGGATAATCAAAAATATAAACACAGTCCAACCGATATATTAAAGACGCTTACTTTTTTTTTTTTTAAAGTTTTGTTGAGACAGACACTTTTGGAATAGTAAATGACGATGATATAAACAAATTCACACATTTTTTCACAAATAAAAGCAGCGACGGATAATCAAAAATATAAACACAGTCCAACCGACATATTAAAGACGCTTACTTTTTTTTTTTTTAAAGTTTTGTTGAGACAGACACTTTTGGAATAGTAAATGACGATGATATAAACAAATTCACACATTTTTTCACAAATAAAAGCAGCGACGGATAATCAAAAATATAAACACAGTCCAACCGATATATTAAAGACGCTTACTTTTTTTTTTTTTAAAGTTTTGTTGAGACAGACACTTTTGGAATAGTAAATGACGATGATATAAACAAATTCACACATTTTTTCACAAATAAAAGCAGCGACGGATAATCAAAAATATAAACACAGTCCAACCGACATATTAAAGACGCTTACTTTTTTTTTTTTTTAAAGTTTTGTTGAGACAGACACTTTTGGAATAGTAAATGACGATGATATAAACAAATTCACACATTTTTTCACAAATAAAAGCAGCGACGGGTAAGCAAAAATATAAACACAGTCCAACCGACATATTAAAGACGCTTACTTTTTTTTTTTTTAAAGTTTTGTTGAGACAGACACTTTTGGAATAGTAAATGACGATGATATAAACAAATTCACACATTTTTTCACAAATAAAAGCAGCGACGGATAATCAAAAATATAAACACAGTCCAACCGATATATTAAAGACGCTTACTTTTTTTTTTTTTTTAAAGTTTTGTTGAGACAGACACTTTTGGAATAGTAAATGACGATGATATAAACAAATTCACACATTTTTTCACAAATAAAAGCAGCGACGGATAATCAAAAATATAAACACAGTCCAACCGATATATTAAAGACGCTTACTTTTTTTTTTTTTAAAGTTTTGTTGAGACAGACACTTTTGGAATAGTAAATGACGATGATATAAACAAATTCACACATTTTTTCACAAATAAAAGCAGCGACGGATAATCAAAAATATAAACACAGTCCAACCGACATATTAAAGACGCTTACTTTTTATTTTTTTTTAAAGTTTTGTTGAGACAGACACTTTTGGAATAGTAAATGACGATGATATAAACAAATTCACACATTTTTTCACAAATAAAAGCAGCGACGGATAATCAAAAATATAAACACAGTCCAACCGATATATTAAAGACGCTTACTTTTTTTTAAAAAAAGTTTTGTTGAGACAGACACTTTTAGAATAGTAAATGACGATGATATAAACAAATTCACACATTTTTTCACAAATAAAAGCAGCGACGGATAATCAAAAATATAAACACAGTCCAACCGACATATTAAAGACGCTTACTTTTTTTTTTTTTTTTTAAAGTTTTGTTGAGACAGACACTTTTGGAATAGTAAATGACGATGATATAAACAAATTCACACATTTTTTCACAAATAAAAGCAGCGACGGGTAATCAAAAATATAAACACAGTCCAACCGATATATTAAAGACGCTTACTTTTTTTTTTTTTAAAGTTTTGTTGAGACAGACACTTTTGGAATAGTAAATGACGATGATATAAACAAATTCACACATTTTTTCACAAATAAAAGCAGCGACGGATAATCAAAAATATAAACACAGTCCAACCGATATATTAAAGACGCTTACTTTTTTTTAAAAAAAGTTTTGTTGAGACAGACACTTTTAGAATAGTAAATGACGATGATATAAACAAATTCACACATTTTTTCACAAATAAAAGCAGCGACGGATAATCAAAAATATAAACACAGTCCAACCGACATATTAAAGACGCTTACTTTTTTTTTTTAAAAAGTTTTGTTGAGACAGACACTTTTGAAATAGTAAATGACGATGATATAAACAAATTCACACATTTTTTCACAAATAAAAGCAGCGGCGGATAATCAAAAATATAAACACAGACTGTGTTTATATTTTTTGCACCATACATACATACATACATACATACATATATGTGTGTGTTTTTGTGTATAAGTGTAAGAGTCTGTTTGTGTGTAAATATCTCCATCTTCTACTATTATATAAAAGTCACTTTATGTGTGTGAGTTCATTCCTTATAGGTTTCGAAACAGCTGAGCCTATCTTTTGAAAATTTCACACAAAACTAATGTGTATGTCTGGCAGTGTTCTTAGATATGCTTTGTACAGAAATTCATCCGATACTTATCGAAAATCGAAAAATTCCGATCTTAAGAATAGTCTTTCTTATCTTATAGATAAAAAGAATAATTTTTACAGTGGGATATTTTACTTTACACCTGCAATAGGAAATAATGCAATTTCAGCAAATCATTCCTTCTTAAAAAACAAAACAGATTCATTATAATCTGGGGATATAGCTTAGTAGTAGAGCGTACGACTACAGATCAAATGATCTCCAGTTAAAGCCGGAGGTAGCTCACCATTTTATTTTAATTTTTTCTTATTAATGAGTTTCGTTTACGATAAAAGAAGAGATACCATTTAAAATCAACACAAATCATTTCTTCGTTTGTATATTTCAAAACTAAACATTAATCAGCAGTGACTTTTCCAGAGCAATTATCGTTAATCCCAAATATCAGTTGACGTGATATTGTAAACAAACACAGACGGAATTTGATAAACTACATTATAATTATTTTTCTTATTTCCTTCTTTTTTTTTTGCGAATTAGACCACCGGGCAAATTATTCATCGTAATATATAATAATCAATAAGCGATT
The DNA here is from genome assembly GCF_053919585.1 of Euprymna scolopes. Classification (NCBI taxonomy): domain Eukaryota; kingdom Metazoa; phylum Mollusca; class Cephalopoda; order Sepiida; family Sepiolidae; genus Euprymna; species Euprymna scolopes. The sequence goes on from NC_136513.1 coordinate 9,275,167, forward strand.
GATTCTATAATAATACATACGCAATTTGCACAGAGTTAAATATGTTTACGCGTAGTGTACGACCGGGCAACGCCGAACTGTCAGCTAGTATGTAGAAAATCATGTGTATATAAATATATATATATATATATATATATATATATATATATATATATACACATGTGTGTATATACATGCATATATACACAATTTTATTTACATATATGCACATCCACGGAGACACACACACATAAATATACACACACACACACACACACACACACACATATATATATATATATATATATATATATATATATATATATATATATATATATATGTACTCTGTTAATTGTACAAACATTATTGGTTACATATGTGCATACATGTTTCAGTGAAGTCCCAATTCAGGGGCAACATTCATCAGACCTCAAAAGAATTAATATCAATTCTTTTTTGGTCTGATGAAGTGTTGTCCCTGAATTGGGAATTCACTGAAACATGTATGCGTATGCACATATGTAATATTAATGTTTGTACAATTAACAGATTATATACCAGCTCTGTCCTGCATTGAGCATTCTTTAATAACGCGAGTTTCATTGAATTTACATCTAGGAAAATAATCGATGCAATCGATGTATATATATATATATATATATATATATATATATATATATATATATATATATATATATATATATATATATACAGGCGGCCAAAACAAAGTCCGCACTTGTAATTTTGTAATTTTTTCAAAAACTGCAAATTTAAGCTAAATTTAATGTAACTGTTTAAACAAACTATACCTCATTTGATTCGCCTTTATCCTTCTATAATTTTACCTGTTCACATTTGACTTTAAATTGAAATATTTTAGTGTTCACGTCACTTTAAAAAGTAACTTCGAATTGAGAAGGCAAAAAAAAAACTCCGTACAATGGAAAATTGTTATTTAAATGTAACTTTAGGGCATTAATGCAACACAAATACAACAGAAACACAATGAAATAGTTAATATTTAGTAGCATAGACCTTCTGCAATTTGATAGCCTGAAATGTTTTAGTAATTCATTAAATTAGACTGCAGCAATACTCTGGGGAAAGGGCATCCCACTTTTCTTTAATTTTTGTCCAAAGTTCTTCCAAATTTGAAATTTTAACATCATGTAGCTCTTGCTGGATGTAATGCCATACGTTTTCGATAGGATTGAGGTCTGGAGATTGTGCAGGCCAATCCAAATACGGAATATCATGATATTCCAGGAACCTCTTGACATTGCCAGCTGTATGAATGGGAGCATTATCCTGCATGAAGATGGGATTATCATCCAAATTTCGACCAAAATGCTCAGTCAACATATTAATGTATTTGGTTGAATAAATTCAACCTTGCAAGCGAACTATAGGCGCTGGACCATTGGTACTAATAATGCCCCACACCAAAACTGAACCTCCACCACCTTGCAGCGTTGAAACTGAGCACCTAGGATTAAATTCTTTATCTGTTCTCCGACGTACGTACTGCCTACCATCACTGCCTAGCCTATTCAACTTGCTTTCGTCGCTAAAAAACACTTTTGACCAATATGAAGAGTCATGATCTTCATTGCATCTGATGAAGTCCAGACGGCGCTTTCTGTTCTTTACAGAAATCATTGCCTTGCGTCTTGCAACATATCCTTGCAAATTAGATTCCTTTAATCTGTTCTTGACAGTAGAAAGAGAGCACTTTTTAACAAGATTGCACTGTTGTTGGATCTGGGGAGCCGTTTTAAATCTGTTTCTTAGACTGCGGATCTTGATAGCATTGTCTTCCCTGTTAGAAGTAATTCAAGTACGACCAGATTTAGGAGCATCACGAACACTACCGGTGTTTTGGTGCTTTTGCACAGTCTTTCGTACCGTTTTCTCGTCACATTTCAATCTGCGGCCGATTTCTCGATTGGATAAACCAGAAAGGTGGAGATTAATGCGCTCCTGACGATCACAAAGAGAAAGTCGTGTCATATGGACTAAATGTTACGTTGTATAACCTGAAACAACAACAATTACGATTAGAGATGCTTTGTTGTCTGTTAGTGGATATTTTAAACTGACTTAGGGGCGATAATTTAAGTTAGTTTTAAGCGAATTTGTTACTGCGGACTTTCCTTTTGCTTCCTTTATTTAAAGTTATTTTTTTAAATTGACGTGGATACTAGAATATTTCAATTTAAAGTCAAATATGAACAGATAAAATTATAAAACATAAAAGACGAATCAAATGTTTAATTCTTTCTGTATTTGTTTTCAATACTTATTTACAATATTTTTTTATTATACACAGTGTCGGCAAAAAGAAAGACAGTTACATTAAATGTTGATTAAATTTGCAGTTTTTGAAAAAATTACAAGTGCGGACTTTTTTTTTTCCGACACTCTGTGTATATATATATATATATATATATATATATATATATATATATCCGCACTTGTAATTTTTTCAAAAACTGCAAATTTAAGCTACATTTAAGTGCGGACTTTCTTTTTGCCGACACTGTGTGTGTGTGTGTATATATATATATATACAGTGTCGGCAAAAAGAAAGTCCGCACTTGTAATTTTTTCAAAAACTGCAAATTTAATAATATATATATATATCCACAGTCAAACAACGAGCCATGATTGCCGACAAACCGAAAGTCCAAGACTCGAGTTTGGCCTTCATTTGGGGTCATCATCATCAAAATTCGAATCAATTAACTCGTGGAATGTTGACTGTGGAAATAATTACAGAATCTCTCACATTCTGAAAATTCTAACATTTATTCGTTCGCTAGGCTAGCTAGTTAAATGACATCGTTCTAGCGAGTGTTAAAATCCTACTTTCACTGGTTGGATGACCGCACCTCTTGTTTGATACATTCCATAGTCGGATTTCGCCGCGGCTGAAACGGAGGGAAGGGGACAGGTTGTCTGATGTCCAGTAGGTGAATGTATTCTGGAGACATTAGCTATTGAAAAAGAACAGTGATAAAGCGCGACAAAAGATCAGGTCAGTCTTACATGAGATTCAGACAGCGAGAGACGGAGTTGGCTCGACCGTAACGACTGAACTATTACCACACACACACACACACACACACACACACACACACACACACACACACACACACAGAGTCGGTTTTTAAAATGTCTGTATATTTGTGCTGCTTTTATCATATATATAAACTGTGAATTATAATCTCGTGCCGCAGGGACCGATGGCACTAGAAATTTCAATGCGGGCCACAAAAGGATATAAAACAGAACATATACGATTGTGGGAAAGGGCGCGGGCATACTTACACAAAGTACATTCATTTTTTACGTAGATTTTAAAAGAGAATATTTTGTATTTCACTATTGCTTTGTCCTAAAGTCAGGGTCCGGTGTATGGTGATATTAGAATGTATATGCATTTTAGATTCATATTGCATAGAGATCGAATGAAAAGTAGATGGACAGATATACAATACATGTTTCGTATTTATATATAGAGATTTATCATTATATATTTTTTTAGACTCACCTTCGGGCAAGATCGTGAGTGCAGAAGTGAGTGGTTGTACTGCAGGCCCCTGTGTTTTGAAAAGAGGAACAAATATCACGATACATGTGACGTTCAAGGCCCGTAAGTATAATTTTTTTTCATTTATAACTGTTGTATTCATAGCAAGGATAAATAGTAAAGCTAATATTAAAGACAGATATCAAAGAGGAATACTATAAAAATATATCGAAGACAAAAATAGGAAAAATACAAAAGAAAAATACTATAAATAAATGTCAAAGAAAAATACTATAAATAAATGTCAAAGAAAAATACATGAAAAATACAAAAAAAAAAAAAAAATACCGTGAATAAATTTCGAGAACAAATGTAGGAAAATACTAAAAGAAATTTACTGTAAATAAATGTCACAGAAAAATACAGGAAAAATAAAATAGAAAAATACTTTTAATAAATTTCGAAGACAAATACAGAAAAAATATTAAAGAAAAATACTGTTAGTAAATACAGGAAAAATACCAACGAAAATTTCTGTAATAAATGTTGAATAGAAATACAAGAAAAAAAACAAAAAAAAAATAAGTAAATGTTGAAGAGAAACACAGAAAAATACCAAAGAAAAATTATGTAAATAATTGAAGACAAATATAGGAAAAATAAAAATACTGTAAGTAAAAGTCGAAGACAGATACAGAAAAAATACCAAAGAAAAATATTGTAAATAAATGTTGAAGATATTTACAGAAAAAATATAAAAATAATACTCCAAATAAATGTCAAAGATAAATACAGTAAAAATATCAAAAAATATTGTAAATAAGTATTGAAAACAAATACAGGAAGAATTAAAAAATATTATATAATTAAGCCGAAGACAAATACCGGAAACATATCAAAGAAAAATATTGTAACCAAATGTCGAAGACAAATAAAAGAATAATACAAAATAAAAGTACTGTTAATAAATGTTGACGACAAATAAAAGAAAAACACACAAGAAAAATACTGTAAATTAATTTTGTAGACAAATACAGGAAAAATACTATAGAAAAAATGTAAAAAAGGTTGAAGACAAATACGGAAACTTTTTTTAATGCTGGAAATAGCTGTCGAAGACAATTACATGAAAAACACCAAAGAAAAATACTCTAAATAAATGTTGAAGACACTTACAGGAAAAATACTTACGAAATAAATGTAAACAAAAAACTTCTATAAAAATTCAGGAAAAATGCCAACAGAAAATAAATTTTAATAAATGTTGAGGATAAATACAGGAAAAATTCCAAAGAAAAATACTGTAAAAAATGTTAAAGAATAATTCAGGATAAATAACAAAGAAAAATACAATAAATTAATATAGAAGCCAAATACAAAAAAAAAACAACGAATAATAATGTAAAACAATGTCGAAGGCAAATACAATAAAATATCAAAGATAAATACCGTAAATAAATATTGAAAAGAATTACAGGAAAAATACCAAAAATAAATACTGTAAATAAGTATCGGAGAAAAGATAGGATAAATACAAAATTAAAATATTGTAAATGAATGTTTAAGACAAATACAAAAACAAATATTAAAGAAAAATACTGTAAAATATGTTTAAGACAAATACAAGAAAAATACCAATGAAAACACTGTAAAAATGTTTAAGACAAATGCAGGAAAAATACCAATAAAACATTGTAAAATATGTTTAAGGCAAATACAGGAAAAATAACAAAGAAAAATACTGTAAAAAATGTTTAAGACAAATACATGGAAAAATACCAAAGATAAATACTGTAAAAAAAAATGTCTAAGAAAAATACAGAAAAACACAAAAGAAAAATATTGTAAACGAATGTTTAAGACAACAACAGGAAAAATACCAAAAAATATAATGTACATCAATGTCGAATACAAATAACTGAAAGATACCAAATAAAAATATAAGGTAAATGGATGTTGAAAATAAATACAGGAGGTAAAACCAAATAAGAATAATATGCATAAATGCCGAAAAAATACGGGGAAAATGCAAATGTTAATAAATGTAAAAGACGAATGCAAGATAAATACAAAATAAAAATAATGTAAATAAATGTCGTAGGCAAATACTGTAAAAAATACCAAATAAAATAATACAAATAAATGATGAAGACAAATACAGGAAAAACACCAACGAAAAGCCTGTAAATTAATGTCAAATGCAAATACAGGAAAAATACCAAAGAAAAATATGTAAATGAATGCTGAAGACAGAGACAGGAAAAATTCCAAACGACACTACTGTATATAAATGTTGAAGAAAAATAAAGGAATCATACCAGAAAAAAACTATAGTAAATGAATGTCGAAGACAAATACAGGAAAAACACCAACGAAAAGCCTGTAAATTAATGTCAAATGCAAATACAGGAAAAATACCAAAGAAAAATATGTAAATGAATGCTGAAGACAGAGACAGGAAAAATTCCAAACGACACTACTGTATATAAATGTTGAAGAAAAATAAAGGAATCATACCAGAAAAAAACTACAGTAAATGAATGTCGAAGACAAATACAGTAAAAATACCAAAGAAAAAAATGTGAATAAATGCAGAAGAGAAATAAATAAATATACTAAATAAAAATACTGTAAATGAATGTCGAAGACAAATACAGTAAAAATACCAAAGAAAAAAATGTAAATAAATGCAGAAGAGAAATAAATAAATATACTAAATAAAAATACTGTAAATGAATGTCGAAGACAAATACAGTAAAAATACCAAAGAAAAATATGTAAATGAATGCTGAAGACAAAGACAGGAAAAAATCCAAACGACACTACTGTATATAAATGTTGAAGAAAAATAAAGGAATCATACCAGAAAAAAACTACAGTAAATGAATGTCGAAGACAAATACAGTAAAAATACCAAAGAAAAAAATGTGAATAAATGCAGAAGAGAAATAAATAAATATACTAAATAAAAATACTGTAAATGAATGTCGAAGACAAATACAGTAAAAATACCAAAGAAAAAAATGTAAATAAATGCAGAAGAGAAATAAATAAATATACTAAATAAAAAAACTATAGTAAATGAATGTCGAAGACAAATACAGTAAAAATACCAAAGAAAAAAATGTAAATAAATGCAGAAGAGAAATAAATAAATATACTAAATAAAAATACTGTAAATGAATGTCGAAGACAAATACAGTAAAAATACCAAAGAAAAAAATGTAAATAAATGCAGAAGAGAAATAAATAAATATACTAAATAAAAATACTGTAAATGAATGTCGAAGACAAATACAGTAAAAATACCAAAGAAAAAAATGTAAATAAATGCAGAAGAGAAATAAATAAATATACTAAATAAAAATACTGTAAATGAATGTCGAAGACAAATACAGTAAAAATACCAAAGAAAAAAATGTAAATAAATGCAGAAGAGAAATAAATAAATATACTAAATAAAAATACTGTAAATGAATGTCGAAGACAAATACAGTAAAAATACCAAAGAAAAAAATGTAAATAAATGCAGAAGAGAAATAAATAAATATACTAAATAAAAATACTGTAAATGAATGTCGAAGACAAATACAGTAAAAATACCAAAGAAAAAAATGTAAATAAATGCAGAAGAGAAATAAATAAATATACTAAATAAAAATACTGTAGTAAATGAATGTCGAAGACAAATACAGTAAAAATACCAAAGAAAAAAATGTAAATAAATGCAGAAGAGAAATAAATAAATATACTAAATAAAAATACTGTAAATGAATGTCGAAGACAAATACAGTAAAAATACCAAAGAAAAAAATGTAAATAAATGCAGAAGAGAAATAAATAAATATACTAAATAAAAATACTGTAGTAAATGAATGTCGAAGACAAATACAGTAAAAATACCAAAGAAAAAAATGTAAATAAATGCAGAAGAGAAATAAATAAATATACTAAATAAAAATACTGTAAATGAATGTCGAAGACAAATACAGTAAAAATACCAAAGAAAAAAATGTAAATAAATGCAGAAGAGAAATAAATAAATATACTAAATAAAAAAACTATAGTAAATGAATGTCGAAGACAAATACAGTAAAAATACCAAAGAAAAAAATGTAAATAAATGCAGAAGAGAAATAAATAAATATACTAAATAAAAAAACTATAGTAAATGAATGTCGAAGACAAATACAGTAAAAATACCAAAGAAAAAAATGTAAATAAATGCAGAAGAGAAATAAATAAATATACTAAATAAAAATACTGTAAATGAATGTCGAAGACAAATACAGTAAAAATACCAAAGAAAAAAATGTAAATAAATGCAGAAGAGAAATAAATAAATATACTAAATAAAAAAAACTATAGTAAATGAATGTCGAAGACAAATACAGTAAAAATACCAAAGAAAAAAATGTAAATAAATGCAGAAGAGAAATAAATAAATATACTAAATAAAAATACTGTAAATGAATGTCGAAGACAAATACAGTAAAAATACCAAAGAAAAAAATGTAAATAAATGCAGAAGAGAAATAAATAAATATACTAAATAAAAAAACTATAGTAAATGAATGTCGAAGACAAATACAGTAAAAATACCAAAGAAAAAAATGTAAATAAATGCAGAAGAGAAATAAATAAATATACTAAATAAAAAAACTATAGTAAATGAATGTCGAAGACAAATACAGTAAAAATACCAAAGAAAAAAATGTGAATAAATGCAGTAGAGAAATAAATAAATATACTAAATAAAAATACTGTAAATGAATGTCGAAGACAAATACAGTAAAAATACCAAAGAAAAAAATGTAAATAAATGCAGAAGAGAAATAAATAAATATACTAAATAAAAAAACTATAGTAAATGAATGTCGAAGACAAATACAGTAAAAATACCAAAGAAAAAAATGTGAATAAATGCAGAAGAGAAATAAATAAATATACTAAATAAAAATACTGTAAATGAATGTCGAAGACAAATACAGTAAAAATACCAAAGAAAAAAATGTAAATAAATGCAGAAGAGAAATAAATAAATATACTAAATAAAAAAACTATAGTAAATGAATGTCGAAGACAAATACAGTAAAAATACCAAAGAAAAAAATGTGAATAAATGCAGAAGAGAAATAAATAAATATACTAAATAAAAATACTGTAAATGAATGTCGAAGACAAATACAGTAAAAATACCAAAGAAAAAAATGTAAATAAATGCAGAAGAGAAATAAATAAATATACTAAATAAAAATACTGTAAATGAATGTCGAAGACAAATACAGTAAAAATACCAAAGAAAAAATGTAAATAAATGCAGAAGAGAAATAAATAAATATACTAAATAAAAATACTGTAAATGAATGTTTAAGACAAATACAGTAAAAATACCAAAGAAAAAAATGTAAATAAATGCAGAAAAGAAATAAATAAATATACTAAATAAAAATACTGTAAATGAATGTCGAAGACAAATACAGTAAAAATACCAAAGAAAAAAATGTAAATAAATGCAGAAGAGAAATAAATAAATATACTAAATAAAAAAACTATAGTAAATGAATGTCGAAGACAAATACAGTAAAAATACCAAAGAAAAAAATGTAAATAAATGCAGAAGAGAAATAAATAAATATACTAAATAAAAATACTGTAAATGAATGTCGAAGACAAATACAGTAAAAATACCAAAGAAAAAAAATGTAAATAAATGCAGAAGAGAAATAAATAAATATACTAAATAAAAATACTGTAAATGAATGTCGAAGACAAATACAGTAAAAATACCAAAGAAAAAAATGTAAATAAATGCAGAAGAGAAATAAATAAATATACTAAATAAAAAAACTATAGTAAATGAATGTCGAAGACAAATACAGTAAAAATACCAAAGAAAAAAATGTAAATAAATGCAGAAGAGAAATAAATAAATATACTAAATAAAAAAATTATAGTAAATGAATGTCGAAGACAAATACAGTAAAAATACCAAAGAAAAAAATGTAAATAAATGCAGAAGAGAAATAAATAAATATACTAAATAAAAATACTGTAAATGAATGTCGAAGACAAGCATAGGAAAAATACAAAAAAAAAATAATAATGTAAATAAATGTTGAATACAAATAAAAGAAAGATACCAAATAAAATACTGTGAAAAATGTCGAAGACGGATACAGGAAAAATACTTACGTAAAATTATGTAAATAAATGTGGATGACAAATTCAGGAAAAATACCATATAAAAATACTGTAAAAATATGCCAAAGACAAATACAGGAAAAATACCAATGAAAAATATTGTAAATTAATGTTGACGACAAATAAAAATAATATAAATAAATGTTTTAAAAAATATAGGAGCAATACCAAATAAAAATATTGTTGATCCATATCAAAGAAAAATACAGGTAACATACCAAAGAAAAATACTGTAAATAAATGTTTAAGACAAATAACAGGACATAGTAAATAACAGTAAATATATGCTGAAGATTAAAACAGGACAATACTAAAGAACAATACTGAAATTAGGTAACAAAAACAAATACAGGAAAAATATTGATTGCAGTATATAAAACACTGATTCATAAAATAAATATCAAATATGAACACTGTAAATAAATATAAAAGTTCTGAAAATAAATACAGAAGACAAATACAAACAATCAATATGATAGACAAATACAGAAAGCAAACCTTGTAAAATTGATTCTCTATATCGCTTTAAACACTTTCTTACACCCGAAGCCATCCTCTATCTCTACAAATTTACTATCAGACCATTATGGAGTACTATTGTCGTATCGGGGTTGGTGAATCTGTTTCCCATTTGAAGGTTCTTGATGAATTGCAGAAACGTATCTGTAATTTCTTCTCCACTGCACCCTCTCTCTCTCACAGACGTGATGTTGCTAGTCTCAATCTTTTCTACAAATACTATTAGAGCATGTGTTTCTCAGAATTGTCTGATCTATTCCATGCTTCCTTTGTTCCAGCTCGTTTGACACGTTGGTCTAGACGTCTGCATCAATTCGTTGTTTTAATATCTCATCGTAATAAAGCTTCCTATTCCATTAGCTTCTATTCTAAGGATTGTGGAAAATCTCTTTGTGTTCACTGTTTTCCTTCTATATACAGACTTACTCTGTCCAAGACTAAGGTCAATAGGCATCTTGTATCTTTACAATAATCAGCTTTCTTACTTGTTAGCTCCTTATATCGATTGGCTTCCTGCCTTGTCTCGAGCGATTTCCATAAAAATAAGTACGAAAAACAGATATCGGAAACAAACACTAACGACAAATAACGTCAAAGCAGAAAAAACCCAGAAAATAAATGCCAAAGACAAATACCAAAGAATAATGTGAAAAGACAAAAAAAAACAAAAAAAAAAACAACAACAACAAAAAAAACAAATAGTTAAAATAAAGATCAAAGACAAATCACGAAAAAAAAAATCCAAAATATAAATCACGAAAATAAATTCCAAAGGAAAAATAACGAACTAAATACTAAAGATAAATCATGAAAACAAACACCACAGACCAATCACAAAAAAATACCATAGACGAATAACGAAAACAAATACCAAAGAAAAATCCCCAAGAACAATAAAAATACGAAAGATAAATACAGAAAATAAATACTGAAGACAAATATCAAAGACAAATCATGACAACCAGAAATAGTCAAAATACTATCGGTAAATAATGAAAACAAATACGGGAAACTAATACCGAAAATAAACACCAATAATAAACAACGAAAATTATTATCTAAAACAAATGTTACATGCTAGAGATTGCTGGTGCTTATATAACAACTCATTGTACACTTGTAACGTGTCCGTTACATTTGAACGATGTCGTTAGATTTCAATCTCTCGAACCCACACGTTTGTCGTTCCAAAGGAACAAACAAAATAAAAAGGAAAAAAAAAATTCGCCTTTTTTAAAAAGTGCAAATGAAATGCATTTATTCATAGTTTTTCCAACAATAACTTTCAAACGTTTTTTCTTCAAAAGTCTTTTCGCACACTCATGTGGTTTACAATGTTCTGCGCTATGGCACATGCTTTTTAAAAGTCTCTTTCCCCGCCACCTGACGTCGTTTGATGAAGGATTTATTCATATTAGAAACACATTAAAATAGTTACATAAACCCGGAAAAATTAAACATGATGGAATGTAGAGTTTTATAAATTCTTTTATTTAAAGGATGCGGATGTTTTTTTTCTTTTTTTCAAAACGTTCAAGAGTAAATCGGTTTTGTCTACAGCTCCGAACAGTTATCTTTCTATACAATTCACTTGTGCAATCAGTTGATACAGATCCCCAGCGTCTTAAAAAAGCTAGTGTCGAATGCTGGCATACATCTCGAATTATGAATAAAATCACACTTTCTTATTATATTCATTTATTGTAAAATTGTATTGCGGTAATAAATTGCAAGCACTTAATACCAGGGTCTTACTTTCCAATCAATCCTGTAAATTTATCAATTTCATTTTTTTCAAAATATGGCGGCCAAAAACATGGTTCCATAAAAGAGCGTAAAAAAGGCCAAATTTGGCCTTAAAAAGGACAATCTATCAAACCTTAGAAAGGTCAAATTTTAAAAGTAATACAGCGGCCTCGAATATCGTACGTTTAGTCTGTTAAAAATGATGAAAAAATAATAAAAATCTTTTTTTTTCTGGTTATATTTGGGTCTAATAATATTTTATAAAAAAATAAATAGTTTTTATCATTTGGTTTTGTCTGTCAAATAATTTACGCCGCTAAACTACACCTTTACGATTTGCAATTATATTATTGTTACAAAAATGATCTATAACATGCACGAGAGGAGAACGGTTGTACACAAATCTAAGACTATGGCAGAAGTGGAATGGGATCGTAAATGGGTGGTAATATTTAATGCTAATAAGACTAAGCTGCTCTCTTTTAACAATTATAAGAAACCCCTCCAACCACCAATATCCATATCAAATAACACCCTACCTGATAATTCTTCCTTCAAACTCTTAAGCCTAACATTCACGGGTAATATGAACTGGATCAAATACATTGCGGACATAGCGAATGCTGCTGCAAAAGGTGGGTGCTAAAAAACTACCCACACCGAGAGTATCCTGTAAGCCACCATTCGCTTATGCATCGAGTATTGTTACCACATCTGGGCTGATGCATCTACCACTAGTCTCTCCCTCTTAGATAGCCCCCCCCACCCAAGTCTTCAATCTAATAGATCTAACTTTGTCAACTAAGCTCTAATTCCTGTCCCATCGCCACAATGTTGCATCTCTGCGTCTGTTTCACAAGTATTTTAATGGAATGTGCTCTGATGAACTCGTTGCACTTGTGCCCTCTCGACGTACATATCCCCGACAAACCCGCTTAGCAACAAAATCACACCCCTTCACTGTTGAGGTCCCTAAATGCCAGAACGCTTTCTACTCTAATAGTTTCTTCCCTCAAAAAGCTAGACTTTGGAATTCCCTTCCTGCTACCTGCTTCCCTGATTGTACTGATATGCAGAAGTTTAACTTTAATGTAAACCAACGTCTTGTTAATCTTTCCTAAGCGTGAACTCAAATAGTAGCCCTTACGTCTAAGTGGCGATATGCCTTGTTAGAGGTGAAAATATTTCCTTTTGTATCTATTTACGTCCAGCTACGCAAACTGCATCATCTAGCTAATGTATCTGAGTCTTTCCATTCGTAGGGTCCTAATGTGCATCAGTAAAACAGAGCGCGTTCTGGACGCCCATGCACGGCCATCGTTCATCACTAGTAAAAATGCATTGAGAATGATGCTGATATGCATAAAAACAGATTCTGGCGAAGAAAATATCGCTCGTTTTAATGATACAACTCCTGTCTCTGTATTTTTGAGTTAAAATATAGGAGGCTTAACTTGTGGAACGGCTCTCATATATCGATACTTGCAATTATGTTTCTCGCTTTATTTTTATTTTTATTTTTTAGTTGCTGACGTAAACAATGTCACTGAGGATGTTAAAGGTATCATTGGCAAAATACCTGTTCCATTTCCGACTCCGCAGCCCAACGCATGCAAAGCAAAAGGGCTTACCTGCCCATTAAAAAAGGACTCTATCAACAGCTATACTGCCACAACACCGGTATCGAAAGCCTACCCATCTGTGAGTAATTTTTTTTTTTTTTGAAAAGGCATCCATGTTACAGGAATGGTTTCGTTAAACGAAGAAATGACTATAATTAATTTCAGGCTGAATTTTTTACAGGCAAAAATGTCTGTGGTGTTTATTGCCTATATATATATATATATATATATATATATATATATATATATATATATATATATATAGTTCCCCACAAAAGTTTACAATACACATTTGAAACAGTCAGTTTTTGTATTTCTAGCTTCCAAATGATAATGAAACTTTTTATGAACATAGAAAATGTATTGAAACTAAGATAGGAACAGTGGGGGAAAAAAATAGCAATTTAACACAACGCGAAGATTAAACTCAATAATTAGCACCCAAAAGTTTACAACGCATATCAAATTCATTAGATTTCTCAATAATTTTATGACGGTTTATTATGGTAAAATGCTTAGAAGCTTCTAGAATGTTCAGGAATATACAATAGTGTTGTGAGACCGGATCGCACCCCATAATGGACTCGTCCAGATCCTATATAATCAGCTCCCAAGATGGTACGGTGGAGCGAGACCCCAACGGATATTGTACCTCAGGGAGCGAGATCTTACTGATACCTACATCTACTACTATTCTCCTGTCTTTCTCTATATCCTTGTACCTTTCCTTAATACACTTGTAAACCACCTACTACGTGTTTTCCCGTGTTGTTCTTGTGGATCCCCACACAAAAAAAGACATCGAAGTGAGCAATTAGTAAAAGTATTGTGTCATTCTTTATCTAATAACCGTATTGTAAGCAACCACATCATGGGAAAGAATAAACAGATTGGTCAAGAGCTCAGAAAACGAATTGTAAGTCTTCATCAAATGGATTGGGATATAGAACAATAACCAAACAGTTGATGGTTCCATTGAATTCTGTTGGAACAATAATTCGGCACTGGAAATCTCGCAAATCAACCCTTCCTTTGCCCAAATCAGGTTTTCCTCGAAAAATAACCAAACGTGCTGAAATGTTATTAACAAGGAAGGAATTCGCCTAGAATTACTCTTGGAGAGCTGCAGAAGGCCTTAGAAAACAGTGAAATTAAAGTTAGCAAGGGCAAAATCGTTCACCTTAAAGACATCTTCTCTAGAACAGCAGGGAAAACTCTTCTTAAGCCAAAGCATGTTCGTGCTAAGCTTGATTTTGCAAATGAGTATGCAAGCCAGCCTCTAGAATTTTGGCATAACGTGCTTTGGTCAGATGCGACCAAAATTGACTTGTTTGGCACTCCAAAAACACCGAAAGTTTGGAGAAAAAAAGTACTGAATACCATTCCATCAGTAAAATTTGGAGGAGAATCCATTATGATCTGGGGTTGTTTTAGTGCAGGAGGTGTAGGGAAAATGGAAATAATTAAAGGAAAAATAAATGGAGCACTTTGTAGGAGTATCTTGGAGAAATACCTTAAAGAATGTGTGAAGTTGCTCAAATTGAAATCAGACTGGAGCTTTCAACATGATAACGATCCAAAACACACGGCGAACCTCACACAAAATTGGTTTAATTCAAATAAAATGAATGTTTTAAAGTGGCCTAGTCAATCTCCCGATCTCACCCCTACAAAGAATTTATGGGAGGAATTGAAATTACGGGTCCATAGAAGAGAACCTTCAAATCTGCGAGAATTGGAGAAAATTTGTGCGGAAGAATGGAATAAAATAACACGAGACACGTATAAGAACTTCGTAGGAGATTACTCAAAACGTCTGCATGCTGTAATCAACAATAATGGTTATGTAACAAAATACTAGATATTATTTTGTAAATGTGTTGTAAATTCTGCGTTGCTAATTATTACATTTTCGATTAGCGTTGTGTTAAATTATTATTTTAATTTTTCCCACTGTTCCCATCTTAGTTCCAATGCATTTTCTATGTTTATAAAAAGTTTTATTACCATTTGGAAGCTAGAAATACAAAAACTGACAGCTTCAAATGTGTATTGTAAACTGTTGCGAGGCACTGTTTATATATATATATATATATATATATATATATATATATATATATATATATATATATATATATATATATGCATATATATATATTTGTAGTCATCGACATACAGTCATCTTTCGTTGTATCACAACTCATCAGTGCCGCTAAACTAGCATCTCTCTCAAGCCAAGGATTAAACCTAGAACCGTCGTGTTGACAATCAGCAGTCCCCCCACTTGGCCACGGAAGCGACGCCCGCAAATAACCCGTCGCAATGTGTATTAAAATAGACATCCGCCACCACTTTTACAGTGCTCAAACCACTTGTTTGTAAACAAACAAACTACGAGCTTCGCATTTTCAGTCAATCAAGTAGCGGGTGAGATTATTTACGACAGTGCTCTACCCAAAGAGGGGGACTTAATATGTATGTATATATATATATATATATATATATATATTAATCTCGGTTTGAAATCAAAGTCTGTTGTTTTTATTTAATTGCGAAAAATTAAGTTTTATGTGTTTTTCTTTGTTTTTAAAAAATGTCGTTGCTATTTTTTAGTCCACGTGTATCGTGATGTATTCCAAGCGTATTCGTCTTTGTTTAAAAAAGTGGGAGCGGTGACAAAAGACTGCGATGTTTTTTTTTGTTTTCTTTTCTTCTTTCCGCCAAGTTTTAAAGGTGATTACACATAATCTCCTAAAAAGTAGAATCTATTTCTTTTGCCGAAGGAGGGAGCAGTGCACGACATTAATCTACAAGTCTACCATAGCTTTAAAAAACACACAAACATGATATGCATCACTGATTATAGTGATAACTCTGTATGTACGTGTGCTGCTAATAGCAAAACAGCGTGATCCATTCTTGAAGACCCCGTTTCTGCCCTTCTCGCTAAATGGTCACGTGCTTCAGTTTTTTTTTTTTTTTACATAGGCATCACCACATTATCAAGGTCAAGAGGCCACTCAACGATAAGGGTTAAAGAGTGTACAGTAGAAATTGGACAATATAGTAATCATTAGTAATGAAAATTTGGTAAATTTGATAACTTATATGGAACGGCTCATCAAGAACTTATTTACGTTAGACTTGAACACAACCATATTGTAGTCAGCCGGAAAGCAGGAAAACGGAAGACAATTCCACAGGCGTGCAGTTCTAAGAAAGAAGCTTTGTTCATGGAATCTACGTTTAGGTTTAGGCACAGATAAAGAGTGAGGGGAATTATTGATAGTGATTACAGCTAGACGAGTGTTTCTTGTGAAAGTTTTGCGAGGGGGGACCATAGATTGAAGCTCAGTCGAACACTTTCCATGAAAATAACGATACATCAGAGACAAGCTCGCAACATCTCTTCTGTGAGATAGAGGTTGCAAGGAGGAGAAAAGGACATCTCCTACGAGGCTACGAAGTCTATTTTGAACTCTATCAAGGCAGGACAAGTCCTTTCTAGCAGCTCCTGCCCAGATGTGGCAACAGTACTCCATCCTTGGACGTACCTGGCTCTTATATAGATAGAGAATTGCATCAGCAGTGAGATATTTACCGGATAGATAGAAAGATCCCACCATTTTTCCAGCGGCCTTGGCAACAGATTTGATGTACGTGTTCCATTTAAGATCAGGAGTAATGGTCAAGCCCAGAAGCTTGTCAAAACTTGAGGCCTCCTGAAGACGAGAGCCATTCATTTCAATTGATGCCAGATGTGGATCAGAATGTTGATGATGTAAAGAGAGAAGCTTGGTTTTAGATGCATTAAAAGTAACCAGCCACTCCTTACCCCATTGTACTACGTGCTCAAGATCAGAGGAGAGAGAATTGGAGAGAACTTGGTCGTTTACTGTCTTAGATGTGCTACCATAAATGGTAGTATCGTCAGCATAAATGTCTACAAATGATGTAAGGATGTGATTTGGAAGATCATTAATGTAGATCAGGAAAAGAGTTGGGCCCAGGATGGACCACTGAGGGACACCGGCATTAATACTGTGAGCTTCTGATTTTTGCCCTCAACTACTACTCTTATGAACCTATCAGAAAGAAATGATTTAATAATTGAGAAGACATTTCCAGCTATACCATAGCTAGCGATCTTATGAAGTAAACCTTTATGCCATACCCTATCAAAGGCTTTAGATTTGTCAAGAGCAATTGCCCTAGAAAGATTGCCACCGTCGAGAGATTTGCTAATCCTATGCAATATAACTGTAAGCACATCTGCTGTAGATCTAGCAGAACGGAAACCATATTGAGTGTCACTAAGAAGGTTATTTTTGTTGAGATGGTTGATTACTTCTGTATTTAACAGATTCTAGCAACTTACTCATGACGCACAGGAGACTTATTGGCCTGTACTGAGAGGGGGATGAGCGATCACCTGAATTCTTAAATACAGGGCATACTGATGAAATTTTTCAGGGAGATGGGAAACTATTCTCCTTAAGACAACGTTTAAACAGTTTTGTAAGTATGGGCGCGAGTTCAGGGTGAAGTTTTTTGAGTACTATAATTGGAATACCGTCAGGGCCAGTTGCTTTACTGGAATCAAGGTTTTTGATTAGCTTGGCAACATCATGTACAGATATACGTATATTATATAGTGTGTCTTCTGATACAGGAGGAAATATTAAGGGGTTGGCGGCCTTGGTCGCAAAGGGTAGAATTAGCTGCAAAGTTCTTGACAAAGAGTTTGGCTTTGTCTGATGCTGACGAGATTACCTCAGGTCCATTGATAATAGTTGGGATGGAGCACACGCTTCTGTTCAGGATTCTGTTTGCTATTTGCCAAAACTGGTGGGAACCAAGCAGCTGCTCAGCTACTTTGGACTTAACAGATTGAGCATACAACTCTCTTGCGTTCTTTATTACTTTCTTATAATAGTTGCTGGCAGTCCTGAAAGCGGCTTTAGTTTCCATACATCTATTACGTTTGAAGCAGTGGAAAAAGTGATTTCTGTGCGCAATGGCAGCAGCACATTCTGGAGAGAACCATGGCTGGCTGTTAGGTTTTTGCTTAAACTTTTTCGAGGGTATGAAACGGTCAATACCTACAATTAACCATTCCGTCAGGTCTAATACTATAGAGGACACATCCTTTTTAAACATGGAATGCAGAGGTAGATCAGATATATATGTACGGAAGCTATCCGAGTCAGCCTTAGTGTATCGATATACTGTAAGATGGAGAGGTACGTCTGGGGACTTATTACATTTCATTTTTATCTTAATTGATACAACAGAGTGGTCGGAAGATCCAAGAGACGACAGAACAGAAACTGAACATCGTTCAGGGCAAGTTGTGAGAAAAAGGTCTAGTATGCTCGCATACTGGCCGTTACATATTGTGCTGTTTATGTGTAATATCTAGATGCGGGTGTGCACAAATAGGGCTAGATTGGGAAATTTCCATGAGATAGATTGGATTTTTCCATTCGAAGTCGAGTAAAGGGTTTCGTCTCCAAGCAGTTATGTTACATATAGGAATAAGACATTTTAGTGTTTTGTCTTTTCTCTATATTTACAGGGAAAGAGAGAGAGAGAGGGAAAGAGAGAGAGAGAGAGAGAGAGAAAGAAAGAAAGAAAGAGAGAAGGGTGAAAGAAATAGAGAAATAGACAGAAGGGGATAGAGAGAAAGCCTTTTCAAGGAAAGTCACAACTTCCTTGGCGAGCATGAATGCGTCCTTCAAAGGGTCGGTCGTGTAAAAAAGAAAGAAAGAAAGGCTAAAATGGCGACACCCAGATGGTTTTATGGTTCATGTAGACTATCGCCGTATATATGTAAATGAGACAGGTGAATAAAAACCGACGTGAAGCGAGACAAGAGAGTTGGACGAAGATGTGCTACGTACGTCGTCGTGTGCAAGTCAACTTAAAAAAGTGTCGAGTTTCGGAGTTGGATGATTTCAAAACAGTGTGTCGAATTTACCCGGGAAATTGTTAGTTGAACCATAAACTATTTCGGCTTAGATAAGCGATGATTTAAAGCTATTTCGGCTTTGATAAGCGATGATTAAAAAAAAAAACAAATAAAAAGATTCGACATGCCCTTAATACCAGAGTTTGATGGATCTACCGCCGGATCGTCTGTCGTCGAATGGGTTTAGAAGGCTGAGCGCATCTGTAAACTGTGCAAAATAAAAGAATTAGCAACAGCCATCTCGTTTAGGTAAACCGAAGGGGTATATGCAGCATACCAACAACTTAAGGATGAACCAGACTGGAGTAAAATAAAGCTGTATGCAGCGTTTGATATGGATTCTTTTGTTGCATGGCAACAGTTCACTAGCTGACGACTTCACCCCAAGAAAACGGTTGCTGTTTACTTAGCCGATTTACGGAAGTTATCTATACCGTTTGGTGAATATAACGACAAACTATGAAGCTGCGCCTTCTTAGTAGGCTTACCTAAGGATGTTAGTAGACAGTTGCGAGCACTGTTATAAATTGACGAATTAACAACGGATGGCTCGAACGCGAAACATCCTTAAGGAACCGAGACCAATTGCAGCAACAGCCAGCACTCGTCATGCAGCACCTGAATCTTACAGAGACAATGTGGATTTTGTCCCAGTCAGCGATAAGCTCGGGTGCCAGTGTGCTATAAATGTGAGGGGTGGGGGCTAATCATTTTGCTAAGGAGTGCCGCAGTCGAAGTGGTATAAGGAGTGTTTATCCACAAACACACAGAACAGTACGATGTTATCGCTGCATATCTTGCAAATGTTCGAGAAACAAATTTGGGGACAAAATATTTGTCGCCACCTTGCCCCTTGCCAAACAATCAACACATAATTGCCTGTCGTTGGCGTCAAACAACTGCGAGGTGGAAGTGGATAATGAGTGAGGTGCCAGATCAGCTGTGCATTACCATTCCAGAGTAAGCAATTTCTACCAAGAATTAGGCTGTATATGAAGAAGAGCTTGAGACGTGGATTGATAATGGTTGATTAATACCATACCCACAAGAACGTCTAGGACCATCCAAAGGATTAATTTCGCTCATGGTTAATGAGTAACTTACTAAGGACAAAATGCGACCTGTAATGGATTACCGAGAATTGAATCAACATGTTGATGCTTTCACTGGAAATGCAAATGTGGGCGACGCTAAACTATGGAAGTGGCGCCAGAAAGGGAGTAATGTGGAACTGCTGTACTTGAAGAAAGCCTACCTGCATATATGGATCCATGAGTCATTGTAGTCATTTCAGACAGTGATAATTAAGAGAAAACGATATTATTTGACACGCTTAGGTTTGGGCCTAAACGTAGCACCCTTAATAATTACATCTATTATTAAAACTGAATTGAATTAGTATCTTTCGGTCTGATAAGCAAGGACCCTAAGCGCTTAAAGAATACGGTATAATCACGTTGACACACCAGTTCCCGCTGGATCACCGAAGTTAAGCAACATTGAACCTGGTCAGTACTAAATGGGTGACCATTTGGAACTTTCAGGTGCTGTATGTGCTCTCGCTTATCTCGGCATTGTTTCCAGTCGTCCTGGTCGTCTCCTTGCTACTGGACTCAAACAGTGCCGATTCAGGAGAGGTGTGGTTAGGGATTGCGCAACCCTTGCCTCACAATTACACGTGCTACTGCCCCTAAGGGGTATCCTTTGTCTTTCAAGACTAAACGGAAGCATGGAAAGAATGGGATGCCCATGTTAGGCTTTGAGGTTTGGGAGGAGTGTAATACTTTACGATGGAAGCGAGGGAGCGATTGACGAGACTCATTACATTTTCTATTTACGGTAAATTAGTAGGACATTTACTTGTCTTTGGATGGTTTCGATCGGCAACAAAAGACGATTAACTGTGATAACAAAAGGATGGGACGACATAGTGGATGACGATTCTCTCCAGCAAATGATGGCCGAAACGTTGACTAGAGTATGCAGGAACAACCCTGCCCAAACTAAATGCATGGGTTGACACGAGTTCATTGGTTACAGGTGATGTGTTGGAACGATAACCTGCTGTTGTGGAAGATGCATGCTGGCTTCATCGTAAAAATAATGCTCAGCATATAAACTTAGCGGAACTTGATGTCATGCTAAAAGGCTTTAATCTTGTGCTGCAATAGCAGGCTAAGGTTGTACATCTCCACACTGACTCATTGTTTGGTTGACTGACATCTTAACTGGAAAGGTACGAGTTTGGACTAAAACCGAAAGTGAAATATTGGTACGAAGGAGATTGGCGATAATAAAGCATCTAGTTGACGAAGATAGTTTGCAGGTTGACATTACCGTAATTTCATCGGTGCGGAATTTGGCTGATAAGTTGACTCGAGTGCCACTAAGGTGGACTGATATAATGAAGCTGGGATCTGATCCTTCGCAGCTTGCCTGCGCTTATTTAGACAGCATCAGCAGGTGCCTGGCTTCTGGACAAATATTTCTGTTTGGTTGAAATCCGATATCGGCAACAAATCGAGATGGAATATCCTGCAATATTCTCAATATTTTCATGTTGACCTTAATATGCCCTTCTGTAGTCAACAGAAAAGGAGTCATCTTCCATCATGATAATGCTCGTCCTCACACAACAATACTGAACAAAGATCTGAGAAAATTTGGTCGTGAAATCTTACCCCATCTAACATATTCTCTTGATCTAGCTCTCACAGATTATCACTTATTTTGAGGATTACAAAACCATTTAGATGTCCTTGGGTTAATGTTGTTGCAAAGAACAAAAAAAAAAAGTACACAAAACCTCAGCTCACTGCAGCAGTGTCGTCCAGCGGTACTTTCCATAGACTCGTTTTCACGTCTCCTCCATCTGCTCCAGTGGCCTGTTTTTATAAAAGACAGAGTCCTCCAAATTTGCATATTTGCATATGTGTGCAAGAGCACACGAGATTCTGCGAGACTGCATTGTTATATAACGCCGCCGGTGCCATTTTGGATCCTTTCAGCATCATGACGCTGTATCGGCAAAGCGCACACCGAGGCCGTTTAAGAGGTAAGCCTGTGTTCCCACAATTTTCACCACAGTTAGCATTACAAGAGGAGATTTAACATGATTCATTAATATTTCACATAAAAGGCTAAAGAATTTTTCAAGCGATGCATTTATAAGTTCGTTGACAGATGGAACCAAGCTGTAGAGGACAAAGGTTGTTTTCCATTTTCAAGATAAAATTTCAAATCGGCAAAAATTTTGCACAAACTTAATGACAAGAGGCCAGAAAAACAGTAAACTTGAGTAAGCTTTATTCTACCTAGAACAGTACATAGTATATAGTTTTTATAGTCTTAGCAATTACAGAAGAGTTCTTCAAGGGGAAGGGAGTTAACTCACAAGTATAGGTACCAGATGCACCCTAAAATGGAGTATTGTTGTCACATCTTGGCAGGAGCTGCTCAGCACGCCCTATCCAGCCTTGATAGAGTTCAAAATCGTCTTCGAAACCTAGTAGGTAATGCATTTTTCTCTTCCCTGCAACCTCTTTCTCACAGAAGAGACGTTGCGAACTTGTCTCTGCTCTATTGTTATTGTCATGGTGCTCGACTGACTTCTAATCTATGGTCCTCCCTTTCCAAACTGTCACAAAACACAGTCGACTAACTACAATCACAATTTCCCGCACTCTCTATCTGTGCCTAAATCTAAACGCAGATTTCATGAACAAAGCTTCTTTCCTAGAAGTGTCCGCCTATGGAACACTGTTTCGCTGTTCTGCTTCCCCGTTGAATACAACATGGTAGCGTTCAAATCCAATGTAAACAAGTTCTTGTAGAACCGTCTCCGTGATCAAATTCTACCTAATTTACACTATTAACGATTACTACACTACCACTTTACCACCCTTATCCTCGAGTGGCCTTCAGGCCTTAATAAGTACTGCCTCCCAAGTAAAAAAAATATTGCAGTTGTGTTGAATGATAAATCAAAGTTGATATAATTATGTGTTGAACAAACTATCTTTTTTGTTTTGTTTATTATTTACAGTGCCTAACATCTTTCTTTTTTTCTTTTTTTTTTCTATCAGTTACAGCTCATCGTTAAGTGGACGATCAAAGATGAACACGGGAAACCTGTATTTTGCCTCATGATTCCAGCCATTATCAAGTAAAAATGCGTGCTGTCGTCACGGGACCATAAAATGAATCTTAATAAAAATTTATATTAAAAATAATTTGACTGTTTTAATATTATCTTACCCTTATTTAGGCAGGAAAATCAGGTTATATTTACGGAAAGCCCTAATAAATAACTTATTACAGTGTACGTTTCACGTTTCTCCACTTGGATATATATATATATATATATATATATATATATATATATATATATATATATATATATATATACAAGAAATTCATATACATTAAATATATACCGGTTGAATCGATTGGTTTCCTTGATGTAAATCCAATGAAATTCGCGTGATTATTAAAGAGTGCTCAATGTAGGACAGAGCTGGCATATTTACATCAAGACTTTTACCAATAAAAGATATACAACCATAAAAAGAACCTAAGGATATGGGAAATTTTAAATCAAAGGCAATAAATAACCACCAAGCTAAAATAATCACCAACACCTACTTTCTAATAGCGGCTTAAATACGGGGAACAGCATCCCCCTTCCCCCACCACAACTCCGAAAAAAAACCTATTGCTCACATTCGCAAAAAATACACCTCCGGAATGTAGATTGCACCGAAATATCTTATAAAAATCAATATGGTGTTGACACCCGTTTCAATATCAAATCTTTTTTTTTTTTTTTGTCTTATGAAGTGTTATCCCTGAATTGGGATTCCACTGAAACATGTATGCACATACATAACCAATAATGTTTGTATAATAAACAGACGATATATATATATATATATATATATATATATATATATATATATATATATATATATATATATATATATATATTGTGTGTGTGTGAAAATTAAAGCGAAAATATAAATATTGGTATCATAGTTTAATATTATCCTGAAAAAAAAATGGTCTATATTCAAGATAGTGCATCAATATATGAGGAAGATTTGATGATGCTAATTAAAACTTACAAGATTTCTTATTCAAAAACAAGGGAGGCAAGATAGAATAGATTATTTCGTTATTCCATGGAGTTATAAAAAATTGGCTTTTTTCCAGAGGGTATACTTAGCAACATGATTATTTTATAGACTTGCAATAATGTTGCTGCTTAGCGCATAAAAATAGAAAACTAAAGTTCGAAAAAGAATAATATTGAAAAAAAGTATAAAAATGCCCCCCCAGTATTTTAAATGTAATGACTGAAGATGTAGTCAAATAATAACACTATCTAATCAATGAAGTTTCGTAAATGTTAATTTGCATATCTTTTTTATCCTCATATATTTCTATATATAAAGTGACCTTGTTTGCCTATGTGAGAAACGATCTCTACCAAACTCTTCTCTCAATTTTTAGTCTACAGACTTGAATACTGGTATATAGAGAATTTGGATATGTGAAACAAATTCGATTTAGTGTTTAGCCGGTAAAAATAGTTTCTAAGGAGTCAAAGTTGAAAAAAAAATGAAACCTAAGAGACATAAGTCGATAAACATGTTATTTCTACGCATATGCAAATATGCATTTATATGTCAATATCCTTGTAACCATGTCACTAGTAAGGGTGCCGGAGATAAACGTTTTATCTGGGCTGACGTTATCAGCATGATAGACAGGGACCCGAACCTTGGATTAACCACTAAGGAGGCTGTCCTATCAGCAGGTTCAAAGTACTAAAGCTACTGTATTGCCATTTGGTGAATCGATTCTGGACCATAAGTAGCCGCTGATGGGGCCTCTCGATGCCATACTAGTGGGTAATTGTTACGGCTACGTTCTACAAAAAAAAATTCTTCATTTCTTTTTCTCTCTTAGTTTCCCACTCTGTCATGCTCTAAACAAGTCTGACGACATAGTCCACAAATTCCAAAACTCCATTATGACAAGTTTCAAGAAAAAATACACGATTAAACCCGGATCTTCAACTTCCAATGTAGACCCCGAATACCATGTCTCCTATTCCAACATCAGGGGTCTATGTTCTAACCTTCCAGCGGTTGAAACCCAATTACAGGAGACTAAACCAGACCTATAATTTCTATGTGGAACTGGCACTGGACAGACTATTTCCTTAGATGAGTTCGTAATTAAATGATACTGTAAATTGACTTCCAAATCTGACCCCCAAGATCGTCATGGGCATGGAATATGTGCCTATATTAAAGATAGCTTTCCATGTGGTAGGGACATCTTTTGAGAAGATCCTTACTTATCCTATATGTGCTTCCGGGTTGCATTAACTCACACTACTGCATTTATATTTACTCTCTATCGACCCCACAACAGCGGCATTACTATCTTTAAAAGCATATCTGAGAAAACTGACCACGTCCTATCTGCTTATACTTCAGCTAACATTCACGTATGTGGAGACTTCAATGTTCACAATGTGGAATGGTTGACCCATTCAAACAAGACCGATGATGAGGGGAGGTTCTGTCATGATTTCTCCATTGCTTATAACCTCACTCAGATTGTACACGATCCCCCCCGTGTACCCGACACTGACGGCCAGTATGTAAGTCTCCTAGACATTTTTCTCACAACTTGCCCTGAACTATATTCATTTTCCGTTCTGTCTCCTCTTGAATCATCCGATCACTCTGTTGTATCAGTTAAGATAAAAATGAAATGTAATAAGTCCTCAGACGTACCTCTCCATCGTACAGTATATCGATATACTATGGCTGACTGGGATAGCTTCCATACATTTATATCAGATCTACCTCTGCATTCCATGTTTAAAAAGGATGTGTCCTCTATAGTATCAGACCTGACAGAATGGTTAATTGTAGGTATAGACCGTTTCATACCCTCGAAAAAGTTCCAGCAAAAAACTAACAGCCAGCTGTGGTTCTCTCCAGAATGTGCTGCTGCCATTGCGCACAGAAATCACTTTTTCCATTACTTCCAACGTAATCGATGTATGGAGACTAAAGCCACTTTCAGGACTGTCAGCAACCATTGTAAGAAAGTAATAAAGAACGCAAGAGAGCTGTATGCACAGTCTGTTAAGTCCAAAGTAGCTGAGCAGCTGCTTGGTTCACACCAGTTTTGGTAAATATCAAACAGAATCCTGAACAGAAGCGTGTGCTCTATCCCAACTATCATCTATGGACCTGAGGTAATCTCGTCAGCATCAGACAAAGCCAAACTCTTTGCCAAGAACTTTGCAGCTAATTCTATCCTTTGCAACCAAGGCGCCAACCACAATATTTTCTCCTGTATCTGAAAACACGCTATGTGATATACATGATGTTGCCAAGCTAATAAAAACCCTTGATTCCAGAAAAGCAACTGGCCCTGGCGGTATTCCAATTATAGTACTCGAAAAACTTCAACCAGAACTAACGCCCATACTTACAAAACTGTTTCATAGTTGTCTTAAGGAGAATTGCTTCCCATCACCCTGGAAAATCTCATCAGTATGCCCTGTATTTAAGAATTCAGGTGATCGCTCAGCTCCCTCTCAGTACAGACCAATAAGTCTCCTATGTGTCATGAGTAAGTTGCTGGAATCTGTGTTAAATACAGAAGTAATCAACCATCTTAGCAAAAATAACCTTCTTAGTGACACACAAAATGGTTTCCGTTCTGCTAGATTTA
>NC_136513.1:9307500-9397500 GCF_053919585.1 Euprymna scolopes
CTGCCAATTAATAGGTGCATCCCGAGTTCACAATGGTGGTCATCATAATTGTTATCATATCAATAATGCACAAGTCAATAATGATAACAATCACAACAATAGTATTAATCATCACAATCATCACATCAACAGTAACAGTAATCCCCCTGCTGACAAAAGCACGATAACAATTATAATCATTATCATCAACATGACGATTATATTAAAGGCAATCGAGATATAAATGACAGCAGCAATAGGAGCAATGATAAAAATTATAATAATGATAAAAAATAATTATAATGATATTGTTAACAATCATAGCATTAGAATTGATGACGATCTCGGCAATAGTTGTAATGACAATAGTTAAAGTGAAAGTAATGTGTAGATGAAATGTATACTTGGATTAGAATCAAGGGCGCGGCTATATTATACAAAAAATATTGAATTTCAAGTAAAAACAAATTGTATCTACGTAATTGTCATGTCGCAACTAGTAACATATACAAACATTATGGAAAACGGTAAGGCAAAAAAAAAAAATGATTATTAATGAAAATAAGTTTTCCATAAAATTTATATTGGGAAGAAATTTTATCCGATAGTTTGAATTATGTTTCTCACGTGAAGTAACAGAATTGAATTATCTCTCCTGTCAACTTATCTCTTTTTTTAGTAAGCATAATATCGTCATTTCGCTTCCTTTCATAAATGACTTTTTTTTGTTTTTGTTTTTTACATGGAGATCACCACTTATCAAGGCCCAGAGGCCACTCGAGGATAAGGCTTCATGGATACACATTAGTCATTGTGATTTTAGCGTAGTAAACATTAGTGGGAATTTTATAACTTGGCTTACTTAGGGGGACGGTTCAATAAGAACTTGTTCACATTGGACTTGAAGACAATAAGATTGTAGTCAGCTGGAAAGCAGCCAAACGGAATAGAGTTCCACAGGCGAGGAGTTCTAAGAAAGAATGGAATCTACGTTTAGGTGTAGGCACAGATAGTGTGAGAATTGTTGATAGTGGTTCTGGCTAGATGAGTGTTTTTCGTGAAAGTCTGGAGAGGGAGACCATAGATTGAAGCTCAGATGAGCACCTGCCATGAAAATAACGATAAAGCAAGGACAGGCTCGCTACGTCTCTTCTGTGGGAAAGAGGTTGCAGGGAAGAGAAAAGGGCATTCCCCGCTAAGCTATGAAGTTTATTTTGCAGCTCCTGCTCAGATGTGGCAACAGTACTCCATCGTTGGCCGAACCTGGCATTTATATAGGTAAAGAATTTCATCAGGAGTGAGATATCTACTGGAGCGTAGAAGGATCCCACCATTTTTCCAGCGACTTTGGCAATGGATTTGATATACGTGTTCCATTTCAGATCAGGTGTAAAGGTCAAGCTCAGAAGCTTGTCAAAACATGAGGCCTCCCCAAGACAGGATCCATTCATTTCGATTGATGGCAGCTGGGCAACAGAGCGTTGATGATGTAAAGATAGAAGCTTGGTTTGAGATGCATTAAAAGTAACCAGCCACTTTTTCCCCACTGTACCACGTGCTCAAGGTCAGAGGAGAGAGAATCAGAGAGAACTTGGTCGTTTAAGGTCTTCAAAGTGCTACTATAGATGGTAGTGTCGTCATCATAAATGTCTACGAATGATCTAAGGATGTGGTTTGGAAGATCATTGATGTAGATCAGTAAGAGAGTTTGACCCAGGATGGACTCCTGAGGGACTCCAGCATTAATACTGAGAGCTTCTGACCTGCCCATCAACCATTACTCTTAATAACCTATCAGAGATTTAATAGTTGAGAAGACATTTCCAGCTATACCACGATGGAGATGAGCGATCATCTGAATTTTTAAATACAGGGCATACTGATGAGATTTTCTAAGGTGTTGGGAAACATTTCTCCTTAAGACAACGCTTAAATAACTTTGTAAGCATGGGCGCTAGTTCATGTTGTTTTCATTAATAGGTATTTTCTACCTTTTTTTAATAATTTTTTTTATTACATTTTCACCCCAAACAAGGCACATTGCCACTTTGGTGTAGGTGGCTACTATCAGGGGCAACAACTACTGGGGCACTATGTTGGGATTTGGGCAGCAAGATGTCGGTTCACATTACACTTGAACTTCTGCATGTCAGTACAGTTGGGGAAGCAGGGACCTGGAATGGAATTCCAGAGTCTAGCGGTTCTGGGGAAAAAACTACTGGCATAGAAAGATCTTTTACATCTAGGGATCTCTACTGTGTGGGGGTGGGATTTAGCTGCCTGTCGGATTTGTAGAGGGTGTCTACGTCGTGGAGGCACAAGTGTCTGCAGTTCACCAGATCATTCACCATTAAAATACTTGTAGAACAGGCAGAGGAATGCAATGTTTCGTTTCGTCGATGGGACAAAGTCTGATGCTTAGATGCCAGTTTAGGACCTATCAGATTGGCGTCTCTCGTTTGAACCTTGTCTAGGAGCAAGAGACTAGTAGCAGATGCATCAGCCCAGATGTGACAGAAATACTCCATACATGGGCGAATGGTGGCCTTATAGAGGTACAGGATACTTTCAGGTATCAATAGTTTTCTAGCACGGTAGAGAGAGCCTACATTCTTCGCAGCGGCCCTTGCAATGTTTTCAATGTAATTGTTCCAACTCATGTTTTCTGTGAACGTTAGGCCAAGAAGTTTGAAAGATGTACTCTCAGATAGAGAGTCACTGGCCATTGCTATAGGTGGCAGAGAAGGTTTCTTGTAATTATTGAAGGAAACTAGTTTAGTCTTGGCAGCATGAATGTGGCCATCCATTTTTGTCCCCATTCCACTACAGATTGGAGGTCATCCTCTAGTGTTTTTGCCATTTCTTTAGATATGTGTTCATTTGTTTTCCTGCCATGCCTGTTATAGAGTGTGGTGTCATCAGCATATATACCCATCTCAGAGGCAGCTTTGTCGGGGAGGTCATTAATAAATATTAGGAACAATAGAGGTCCAAGGATAGACCCCTGAGGCACTCCCGCTTTTATATCATATTGTTTAGATGTACGACCGCCGAGGACAACCTGGAGTTTTCTCTTATCTAAGAAGGATTTAAATATGTTAAGTATTCTCCCAGTGATACCTTATCGCTTTTCGTAATTTTTAGATATGTTACTATAGGAGACTTGGCAATTACGTTGCTACCATTTGTTTCACTTGAAATGTAATATTTTTTGTTTGTATAATATAAAAGCGCTGAATCATCGATAGAATACGCAGAGATAAAGACTATAAATGGAAGAAACATTGTACGAAACTCATAGCAGAGGCGAGCATAGTCCCTATATATAATAAACGAGGCGCAGTTTTACCCATCTGGACCAAAAGAACAACGGATGACACATACAAATTTATTATGTTAACAATATTAGCCATTACCTTATTTAACTATGGAACGACATTTTGGACACATTAATTCGTAATATTAAAACATTACATTTATTCCTAGGCGCGACATCATCATCGTCATCATAACCTACAGAGAAAGAAGTTCTAATTTTGCCCCTCTATTCAATAAGTCTTCTTATGACCTCATTCTTCACCGCGCGAATTTATACTTTTTCCTACTTTCCTGTGTCATCATTAACTGGCTACTGAATTCATACACATCGCATACTCTTACCACTTTTCATCTATAGAAATTATGGTGTATCCTTTTCCGTATACACAGGCTTTCGATTGTCTGAACTCTAAGCGTTCCTACATTCTAGTTTAACGGTATCAGCCTCAAAACTAAACTCCCACTTGCATTTCAATATGGCCTCTTCCTATCACATACATACGAAAGATAAACCTTCTGGATCATTATTTATCGCATTAAACACACCGACAGCGCATTACACTTGTATTTGCACATTAAAAAAACATTGCGGTGTGTGTGACATTAAACTAATAGGCCGCATAAATTTCCGCACGCGTGTGTTTGTGTTTACACATATACATGTGCGTGTGTTTGTTTTTGTTTGCTTAAGTGCGTCTGTGTACGTGTGTATGTGTGCGTGTGTGTGTTTGTGTACGTGTGTGCGTGTGTGTTTGTGTATATGTGTGCGTGCGGGCGTGTTCGTGTGTGTGTTTGCGAACGTGTGTGTGTTCATATATGTGTCTGTGTCTGTCTGTGTGTTTGTGTGAGTGTTTGTACCATAAATCGATTAAGCCGCATAAACTTGGACACGTGTATTGGTGGTATACACTTATATGAGCGTGTGTGTTTACTTTTTTCTTGCGTGCGCGTGTGTTTGCTTTGAGTATGTGCATGTACGTTCGTGTGTGTGTTTTTTGTTCATATGTATTCGTTATGTTAACATAAACGTGCAGGACCAGAACAGATACTACACTTACAACCATGGCTCGAAAAAAAAACTTATTATATTTACTGTTTCGAAGACGGTAGTAAATAAAATCTATTATATAAATCTAACCTGTCTGTTTGAATGCATGTATGAATGTTTGTATGTTTGCCTAAAACTTTTTTCAGCGGTATCGGACAGGGTCGAAACCCGTACCGTCTGAATAATATGTGAAAATTAGAAAAAACGGTCAATTATCTCCTATGAAAATAGACGTTTGCAATGAAGGAGGATAGCAAAAAATCATTCCTTCATGACAATTTAGCCAAACACGCATGCGCGAAAAACGTTCTTTCTTAAATTTGTGTTTAAAAAAAACTATGTTACTTTGCTGACGTCATCTAGGAGCAATGGTTAACGTGACAGCATGGTTATTTAAGGTTGAACGTTTGAGCCGAAATAAATGTAATTTGTTTTTCGATTTTTAAAGTTTGAATATTTAAACAGAGTTATTTATGACATTTTTCGTTCGCGTTTTCTTTATTTTCCCTTTTTTATTTTCCCATCACATTCGCTATTTTTTTTTTTTTTTTTTTTTTTTTTTTTTTTCCCCGGATTTTTTAAAAAGAAGTGTTAACATTTAAACATTGTTTTTTCGTTCGTTTATTCTTTATTTTCCATTTTCTTATTTTTTCATCGCGTTTACTGATTTTTTGTGGGTGGTTGTTTTTTATCCGATTTAAAAAAGTTTTAACATTTTTTCTTTCGCTTATTCTTCATTTTCACTGTTATTATTGTTTTGATTCACCCCCCGCCCCGGCAGACACATCACCACACCCGGGCAACGCTAGGTACCCCCTCTCTAGTAAGTATAATAATGTTGCTATCATCATTTATGCCGCGGTCTCACAGAATAAATTTCAGTGAGGAAATATTGGTAGGGTGAATTTAAACCAAAGTTAGTTGTAGAAAGATATACAAGAGAGAGAGAGAGAGAGAGAGAGAGAGAGAGAGAGGCGAGAGAGTGAGGAGAGATAAAGAGAGAAAAAGAGAAAGAGAGAACGAATGTTTTTTTTTTTTTTTTTTTAAATGAAATAAATAAAACTCTGAATCGTAATTAAGATATATTCACATGTTTATTATTTACACTGTGTGTGTGTGTGCTTAACGATCAAAATCAACTCCAGACAATACACATCAATAATCGTTAATCTCCTTATATCGCTGCAGATTAAGCCGGATTAACTCACAAATCAGCGTTATTTCTAAGTGCATGTCATTGAGCAAAATAGTGTTTTTTCTTTGTTTTGTTTTTTTATTTATCCTGGTGCTGATTGGATAGGATGGTTACAAACTAGAGCCACGTGACCGTTTCTTAAATCTTCATTGGATTCTTGACTGGTGATTTGATTTGGTAAGCGCCTTCTTAGAAAAATGAAAGGATTTTGGCGGGAATTTGAATGCAGAAAACCTCCGCGTCGTTTTGGTTGACAAGGGCCCACTCCACAATGACTTGAAGCTGTAATAGAAAGAAAGATGAGTATAAACAGATATACACAGATAAGAATTCAGTCGAAAATACGAATGATAGAAGGAACAGTCACATTTTATATGAGTTGTTCTTAGGTACTGAATCCTCCTCCGTATATATATATATATATATATATATATATATATATATATATATATATATATATATATATATATATATATATATATATATATATGAAATTTATTTATACAAACATTGATGGCTACATATGTGCATACATGTTTCTGTAATCACCCGCTTTGGGGGATTACGTCTTCAGGCCAAGAGAACTGATATTTCAAACAAAAACATTTTCTTATTTCGTTTACAAAGTTAGAATGTAACATGGATAGGGGTTATAAGCGGGGGTGGGTGGAAAAGTGAGGTCTTTGAAGATAATAAACATCTTTTTTATTTCCCTTTTTTTATATTCCCTTTTTTTTATTAGTTCATCTATCCCATCTTTTGGTTTTTATGGCACAAGGTAGTTGAGAATGTGGCATTTTTGTCTTGCGGTCTGTAAATTAAAGACATTTACATGGGCATTAAGTACTGACCGGTGCCGTTCAATCCACACACACACACACACACACACACACACACACACACACACACACACACACACACACACACACACACACACACACACACACACACACTAGAAGCAAACATACGCTTATATCTATACTCAAGAGTGTTGTATTTTACTCACACACACTCACACACACGCGCTGGAAACAGGCCATAACTATATCGACACAGGAATAAAATTAAAATACAAAATTAAAATAAATTAAATAAATAAACAAAATAAAACAAAAACAAAAATAAAAACAAAAATAAAACAAAACAAAAAACAAATAAAACAAGCCAAAAACAAAAATAAAACGCCGAAAGTTATCAAACTCCTCACGCATACATATATATAAATACACGTATATATACCCACACCTTGATACAACCGCGCCTATATACACATACACACACATATATACACATACATAGACATATAATGCTCATATACAGTTATAATATGTTTACATCTCTACCTACATACACAGTTATATCAGTGCATGGACGCTCAAACACAGGTATCCATGTACACACCTGGATACCATACATCATGACTGTTATTATATAGATTTTACGCTTTTAAATCCATATCTTTCTTTTTTGGTGTTGTCATCCTTATCAAGTAGAAAAAAGGTAGCCTTCCATTTCATCCTTCTGAGTAAGTCATCCATTTTCTTTATCAATTTTAGTAAATAATCCTTGGTATTTGGTGTGGGAATGTTCTTGAGTGACGTATCGAAGTTAATCCTTTCCATGTTTGTGTTTTAATGAAGACACGAAGTAAAGTGCTCTACTATGTAGGAGCATTTGTATTTAGCCAGTAGAGTTTAGTTTCCTAGAAGTACATCCAATGAAACAACATGTGTCTACCAATGAAACAACATGTGTATATATATATATATATATATATATATATATATATATATATATATATATATATATATATATATATGGATGGAAATGTATCAAAAAGTATACGAAAAGTATAAAAGCTTATAACTTTTCTTTATTCGTTTTCAATTGGTGATGGGTAGGAATACAAAATAATATTATGAAAAACAATTTAAAAACTTGTTTTGCAGGTACATAATTTTTGACCGATCCTTCAGTCTTCATCGGTGTAGTGAAAGTATGAGCATGCACGGAGAAAAGGGGAATGGAAAAAGAAGGAATGAGGAGGAGGAGGAGGAGGAGAAGAAGAAGAAGAAGAAGGGGGAGGAGGTATAGCCAATGAGAAGGTGCCACGTCAGTTTTAAATATATACACATATAAGTACGCACATACACACATGCACACAGTACATATACACATATAAACGAAAAATTAAGAATTAAACAGTAAATAAAAATGAAGAAACTCGCCTTTAACTGTCCAATCTTTTGAATTCTAACGATATTATTTATTCCAAGAGAGAATAAGAATTCGAAGGATATAAGAGGTTATGAGGAGAAACGTTATGGTGCTAATTTGTAAATCAACGGCTATTTCTCGTTCGAAAAAGAACGAAAACATCGTTTCCAAATTGAACCGTTTAAAGACAGAAACGAAACGCTACTTTTATTAATTCATATATTAATACGTACATATACATACGTATACAAACAAATACTCACATGTACAAATATATACATATATATGTATATATACACACATAAACGCATGCATATATGCACATATACATATACTAAGAAATACACATGCACATACATGCATGTTTGCGCATATACGTACACGCAGAGACAGCTATACATATATACACAAGTCTAGATAAGCGAATGTAGGGAGAGAGAGAGAGGGAAAGAGGAAGAGAGGGATGGGAAAAGAGGTATAGGTGTTCGAGAAATACATATATATATATACGGTAATATGAAGAAAATTAACACTTAAAGAAAATGTGTTTAAAAAAAAACACACACACATACATACATGTACACACATACACATATATCCACATATACATACATACACATATACACACACACATATATATATATATATATATATATATATATATATATATATATATATATATATATATATGAATGGAAATGTATAAAAAAGAATACGAAAAGTATAAAATCTTATAACTTTTCTTTATTCGTTTTCAATTGGTGACGTGCAGGAATACAAAATAATATTATGAACAAAAAATTAAAAAACTATTTTATAAATACATATATATATATATATATATATATATATATATATATATATATATATATATATATATATAAGTATATATATATATATATATATATATATATATATATATATATATGCATACATGCATATACATATGTACACATATACTGATATGTGCATACACTTTCAGGTACATATACACATACACTCGCATAAATACATACATATATGCGTACATAATACGCACACGCATACACATACATAGACCAATGTGTATGAGAGTATAAAGAAAGAAAAATTAGGGAAAATATGAAGGTTTCGGAAAGAATAAACAAGAGAGAGAAAGAAAAAAGTTTACCCCATCTCACCGTGGATTTCAGTCCTAAGGAAAATGTTTATGGAAAATCTTTGCTGTTATAAAAATTTTATTATATATATATATATATATATATATATATATATATATATATATATATATATATATATATATATATATATATATATATATATATATATATATTATTATTATTATTATTATTATTATTATTATTGAGCACTCTTGTATTAACCTCATTAACACTTCATTGGTTACTTTGCCTCCAGAAAATGTTTTTTTTTTTTTTTTTTTTTTTTTTTACAAAGGCATCACCACATTATCAAGGCCCAGAGGCCACTCAAGGATAAGGGTTAAAGAGTGTACAGTAGAAGTTGGTCAATATAGTAATCATTAGTAATGAAAATTTGGTAAATTTAATAACTTATATGGAACGGCTCATCAAGAACTTATTTACTTTAGACTTGAACAAAACCATATTGTAGTCAGCCGGAAAGCAGGAAAACGGAAGACAATTCCACAGGCGTGCAGTTCTAAGAAAGAAGCTTTGTTCATGGAATCTACGTTTAGGTTTAGGGACAGATAAAGAGTGGGGGAAATTATTGATAGTGTTTACAGCTAGACGAGTGTTTCTTGTGAAAGTTTGGCGAGGGGGGACCATAGATTGAAGCTCAGTTGAACACTTTCCATGAAAATAACGATACATCAGAGACAAACTCGCAACATCTCTTCTGTGAGATAGAGGTTGCAAGGAGGAGAAAAGGACATCTCCTACGAGGCTACGAAGTCTATTTTGAACTCTATCAAGGCAGGCCAAGTCCTTTCTAGCAGCTCCTGCCCAGATGTGGCAACAGTATTCCATCCTTGGACGTACCTGGCTCTTATATAGATAGAGAATAGCATCAGCAGTGAGATATCTACTGGATCGATAGAAAGATCCCACCATTTTTCCAGCGGCCTTGGCAACAGATTTGATATACGTGTTCCATTTAAGATCAGGAGTAATGGTCAAGCCCAGAAGCTTGTCAAAACTTGAGGCCTCCTGAAGACGAGAGCCATTCATTTCAATTGATGACAAATGTGGATTAGAATGTTGATGATGTAAAGAGAGAAGCTTGGTTTTAGATGCATTAAAAGTAACCAGCCACTCCTTTCCCCATTGTACTACGTGCTCAAGATCAGAGGAGAGAGAATTGGAGAGAACTTGGTCGTTTACTGTCTTAGATGTGGTACCATAAATGGTAGTGTCGTCAGCATAAATGTCTACAAATGATGTAAGGATATGATTTGGAAGATCATTAATGTAGATCAGGAAAAGAGTTGGGCCCAGGATGGATCCCTGAGGGACACCGGCATTAATACTGTGAGCTTCTGATTTTTGCCCCTCAACTACTACTCTTATGAACCTATCAGAAAGAAATGATTTAATAATTGAGAAGACTTTTCCAGCTATACCATAGCTAGCGATCTTATGAAGTAAACCTTTATGCCATACCCTATCAAAGGCTTTAGATATGTCAAGAGCAATTGCCCTAGAAAGATTGCCACCGTCGAGAGATTTGCTAATCCTATGCGATATAACTGTAAGGACATCTGCTGTAGATCTAGCAGAACGGAAACCATATTGAGTGTCACTAAGAAGGTTATTTTTGTTGAGATGTTTGATTACTTCTGTATTTAATACAGATTCTAGCAACTTACTCATGACGCACAGGAGACTTATTGGCCTGTACTGAGAGGGGGATGAGCGATCACCTGAATTCTTAAATACAGGGCATACTGATGAGATTTTCCAGGGAGATGGGAAACTATTCTCCTTAAGACAACGTTTAAACAGTTTTGTAAGTATGGGCGCTAGTTCAGGTTGAAGTTTTTTGAGTACTATAATTGGAATACCATCAGGGCCAGTTGCTTTACTGGAATCAAGGTTTTTGATTAGCTTGGCAACATCACGTACAGATATACGTATATCACGTAGCGTGTTTTCTGATACAAGAGGAAATATTGGGGGTTGGCGGTCTTGGTCGCAAAGGGTAGAATTAGCTGCAAAGTTCTTGACAAAGAGTTTGGCTTTGTCTGATGCTGACGAGATTACCTCAGGTCCATTGATAATAGTTGGGATGGAGCACACGCTTCTGTTCAGGATTCTGTTTGCTATTTGCCAAAACTGGTGGGAACCAAGCCGCTGCTCAGCTACTTTGGACTTAACAGATTGAGCATATAACTCTCTTGCGTTCCTTATTACTTTCTTACAATGGTTGCTGGCAGTCCTGAAAACGGCTTTAGTTTCCATACATCTATTACGTTTGAAGCAGTGGAAAAAGTGATTTCTGTGCGCAATGGCAGCAGCACATTCTGGAGAGAACCATGGCTGGCTGTTAGGTTTTTGCTGAAACTTTTTAGAGGGTATGAAATGGTCAATACCTACAATTAACCATTCAGTTAGGTCTAATACTATAGAGGACACATCCTTTTTAAACATGGAATGCAGAGGTAGATCAGATATAAATGTACGGAAGCTATCCCAGTCAGCCTTAGTGTATCGATATACTGTACGATGAAGAGGTACGTCTGGGGACTTATTACATTTCATTTTTATCTTAATTGATACAACAGAGTGGTCGGAAGATCCAAGAGGCGACAGAACACAAACTGAACATAGTTCAGGGCAAGTTGTGAGAAAAAGGTCTAGTAGGCTCGCATACTGGCCGTCATTATCGGGCACACGGGTAGGTTCCTGAACAATCTGAGTGAGGTCATAGGCAATGGAGAAATCATGACAGAACCTCCCCTCATCATCGGTCTTGTTTGAGTGGGTCAACCATTCGACGTTGTGAACATTGAAGTTAACTTGAAATATATATATATATATATATATATATATATATATATATATATATATATATATATATTTATATATATATATATATATATATAAGCAGGTTGTCCGGCATTGCCCGGTCGTAATATGATATTTTGATTAATCCATATTTAATATTCGTGCGCACCACCGAAAATCGAAACCAAAACGTTTAGCTTACGAATTACTTTTTCCTTTGAAGTTAATGACTGTATTATAGTGACATGTTTACTGCAGAGCTAAAAATTAAAACATGAACCAATAGCTATTACGTTGCACATGCATATTTGTATGGCGTCGTTCGACCTTCACCTGGCAAATTTCATTTTTAAATTTAATTTCACACTTTTGCGCCAATTTTCCCCGGCTAAAACCCGAATACAAAGTTTCGCATGAGTTCGAATACCCTATATATTAAGTTTCATGTCTGTAGGCCAAAAACTGACGGAGGAGTTTGGTAGCCAAAAATTTTTTAACAAAAAATATATACACATAAATTAATATATTTAGAAGGAGTTTTGTGTTTATTATAAGCTTTTTTGCGTAAATTTTATGCAAGTATAAACTATGTAGAATATCTG
Source organism: Euprymna scolopes (assembly GCF_053919585.1). Classification (NCBI taxonomy): domain Eukaryota; kingdom Metazoa; phylum Mollusca; class Cephalopoda; order Sepiida; family Sepiolidae; genus Euprymna; species Euprymna scolopes. The sequence continues at coordinate 9,319,825 of NC_136513.1, forward strand.
CATGAATATAATTACACGTAATAGTTAACTAAAGGTAATCATCCCATAAGAAAACAGAAAAACTAATTACGACATTTACGACAGTGCTCTACCCAAGGAGAGGGGCGCTTAAAGTATAGTAATCCACATACAGTACTGTTTCGCTATGTCACAACTATATATAAGAACCAAAATTACTCAAGACTCATAGAACTCGGAAAATTATCAACGAAGGAAGCTTCTCGAGTCAACAAATTTCGGTTCAATGATAGAACGAAAATAATCAGGATTATCAAAAATAATGTTCAGAATATCCAGTCAATATTCAGGGAAGAGGTTAATTAGCATAAAATCGTTTGAAATCATTTAAAATATTTGGGATTTCGTGGAATCCTCCACAATCTACCTGAATTATTCAGAATCTTCTGGGATCATTATGAATCGTCCAGTCTCGAAAGATCAAGGGATACTCCCTGTAGAGGCAGCTGCGCGTGTAATTATGAGGCAAGGGTTGAGCAACGCGCCAACCACACATGCACTGCTTGAGTCCAGTGACAAAGAGAAGTCCAGGACGACTGGAAACAATGGCGAAATTAGCGGAGAGCACATACAGCAGCTGGAAGTCCCAAATGGTCACCCATTTAGTACTGACCAGGTTCAATGTTGCTTAACTTCGGTGATTTAACAAGGAACCGGTGTGTAAGCGTGATTAATCCTGATTAATATTGAAACATCAAAAAAATTTTTTAGTTCTTTCGGAATCTTTTAGAATCTCGCAAAATCTTTGTTTGTTTGTTGTTTTTGTTTGTTTTTTTTGTTTTTTGTTTTTTTTTGTAATTTTCGGGATTTTCTTATTGAGAGAAAAAGGAGAATACCTTTTTATTCCGAATTAAAAAAAAAAAATCAATCACAAAAATCTTTGTCTAAATGATACACATTTAGTACCTGATCATAATCATCAGTCTTTTCTCTCGTTGGATCGTCGAATGGACAACAATGCACAGGTTTAAGATATAGAATCGATTTATTCCGTAAGAATATTTGTAAATTGATTTGACCGCTTATTCAGGTTGGCACTTATGGCGGCATTTAAAATCAAAATAAATACAGAAATACCTGTATGACGTACGTGCCAGTCATGGGGCGAAAAGAAAAATTAAAAAAAAATCATGTAATTTGTTCAAGTAGTTTTATTTTTATTCAAGAAAATCAAGTTTGACTCTGTTTTGATACGGTGAAAAAAGCGGGCAACAAATCAGTGGACAAGAACAGACAACCTTAATGCACGTGTAAACTGTCAAAACACTCACTGATTACCTCCCCTTATTATGTTTTCTAGTAAAACATGGCCTTGGCAGTTACTTCGGCTAACATTTACGTCCTGTGGTGACTTCAATGTTCAAAATGTTGAATGGCATAACCACTCAAACAAAACGGACGAGGAGGGGAGGTACTGTCATAATTTCTCCATCGCCTATGACCTAACTCAGATTATGCATGCACCCACTCGTGTGCCCGACATTGACGGCTAGTATACAAGTCTCTTAGACCTTTTCTTACAACTTGCCCCGAGCTATGTTCATTCTGAGTTCTGTCCCCACCAAGATATTCCGACTTCTTGATTATCTCAGTTAAAATATAAACAAAATGTAATAAGTCCTCAGATGTACCTCTACATCGTACAGTATATCGATACTCTATGACTGATTGGAATAGCTTCTGTACATTTATATCAGAAATTCTTCTTCGCACCATGTTTAAAATGGAGTGTCCTCTATAGTATCAGATCTGGCTGAATGGTTAATTATCGGAATAGATCGCAGCAAAAATCCAACAGCCAGTCGTGGTTTTCTCCAGAATGCACACAGAAATTACTATTGCCACTGTTTTTAGAGAAATAGGTGTACTGAGACTAAAACCGCTTTTAGGACTGCCAGCAACCACTGTAAAAGAGTAATAAAGAACGCAAGAGAGTTGTATGCTCAGTCCGTCAAATTCAAAGTAGCTGAGCAGCGACTTGATTCCCATAAGTTTTGGCAAATAACAAACAGGATCTTGAACCAAAACATGTGCTATATCCAAACCATCATCAATGGACTTGAGGCAATCTCATCAGCATAAATAAAGCCAAACTCCTTGCCAAGAACTTTGCAGCAAATTCTATTCTATGTGATCAGGACCTCTTAACTCTCATATTTCCTTCTGTGTCTGAAAACACACTATGCGAGATAAAAATAACTGTGCGTGATGTTGTCAAGCTTATAAAAAATATCGATCCCAGTAAAGCAACTGACCCCGATGGAATTCAAATTATAGTCCTAAAATGTTTCAACCAGAACTATCCACCATACTTACAAAGCTGTTTAAACGTTGTCTTGCTTCCAAACATCCTGAAAAACATTCAAGATGAGAACAGTAGTCCGAAAAATCCAAATAATACGAATAACCAACCCTCATCTAAAAAATTCAGAAACGACATTGTTTGTGCCTTTGGTTTTGCAGAACATGATTGAGTTTTGCAAAAGGGAAATATAAAAAACAGTAAAATCAATGTTTGATGCATTATTGGTCAGGAAACCAATATCTTCAGACAGCCTTATCTAGTGACACGATTCAGATACAATAAAAAGCGTTAATTATCGATAATGTAAATAAAAGATTTTCCTATTGTATTACAGTTGCACATGACGGTCGCTTGTTATTAGGTTTTAAACCGACGCTACCGATGACTTATCTCATCTAAACTTTCTGTGTATATATATATATATATATATATATATATATATATATATATATATATATATATATATATATAATTCATTAAACTAGGAAAGTGAAATAACAAACGTATGCATATACAAAATAAATTTTACCTTAGGATAACACATTAAAAAATGAAATAAATAAATAATAATAACAACTATAATAATAATAATAATAATAATAATAATAATAATAATAATAATAATAATAATAATAATAATTAATTAATTAATTAATTAATACACAAATAAATAAAAAGTATAAACAAAAACACAAGCAGAAATTTCTGAACACATCCAGATTAAAACTATGTCACCCAATACAAAAAAAGATTGCCCTATCACTAAACAACGAACAAAGAAAGGGGTTAATTGCACGTCAAGGAAATCTCTGCTTGATAAACGCGCGATCATTGATTGCGATAGATTGGTGTGTGAATAACAAATTATCTGATTGGCTAATTACCCAAATCAACATCACGTGAATATCTAAAGATACGCAGTAACCCGCAATAGTCTCAGGAGGATTAAACGCGAAAAATTATGCATACATATGTGTGTGTGTGTGTGTGTGTGTGTGTGTGTGTGTGTGTGTGTGTGTGTGTCCCCGTTTTCCATTTACAAAAATTTAATTAAGTTTTTTTTTTTTCCATCCTTATATAGTTCAATTCTCTTTTATAATTGCAGACTTTTTAAAAATCGGCTTATGCAAGTGCTAAGTCTATTTCTATTTATCAATTTTAGTTATGGTTTTTTTTTTGTAATCATTACATAATTGATAATTATAAACTTTTTAGAAGTCGGATTATATAGGTGCTAAGTCTGCGATAGGTTAACTTTAGTTTCTTTTTTCCAGGAATTTAACTGCATTATTTATTTTTTTTTACTCAAAATTTCTTCAGACTATATATATATATATATATATATACACACAGTAGTGTTTGAATATATGGTTAAGTACCAGTTTTAGTCACTTAGAACTGCTTTTCAGTTTTAGACCAAATTTCAAACAATTATTACAGTTTATAGACCACCTTCTCAGCTATATTGTGAAAAAAATATTTTACAATTTTCGTTCAGTAACACAAAAGTTATGATAAAATTACTGGTGTTCAAAATCGTAAAAATTCGTAAGGAGGTGAGCGACGTTTTTAACTACTGGTTTCCATACCAACATCGTCGCTCCAACGACTATTGTTGCTACCAATTCACCGCTCTCGCAAAAAGAGAAGTAACAAGTGAAAGATAGAGAATGAAAGGGGGATAATTCGGGGGAATTTTATTGAAATCAAACAAGAGCCGTACATTGCTATTACATATGTGTACATTATGTTTATGGGGCCCAAAAAATAAGATTGAAATTAAACAAAGAACAAGTTAATTCACTAGAAGCCCGGAAAAATCATAGATTACAATAGAAAAATGCGAGCATGAAAAGTAAAGGACTAGTTGTTATAACTGGAAAAAAAGGACAAGATATTCTAGTAAAAAATATAATAAATTTATAACTTAAAATATTGCAGCATTAAGCATAAAAAAATAATTTAACATTATATAACCAATTCTTAATGCTAAAATATTTTAAATTATAAATTTACTAGCCTGGGTACCCGGTGTTGCCCGGGTGTCTGGAGGTGTGTATTGAGCAAAAAAAAAAAAGTCGTAGTAGGCAGGTTGACACGAACCAGTACCACGAAAGAGGCAAAAAACATGAAAAAAACCTGACGTCTTTGCTGTTGCGCCCATCGCCAAACCGGAAGTGACGTAGGTTTAAATTAAGGATAGACAATGTAAAAGGGGGATAACTTTCGAAAATATCAGCGAAAAAAGCGACCCCTCCTTGTAGAAAAATGCCCAGGTGAGGGTGAAACAATTAATATTTTTAACCAATTTTTCGATATTTGTTGTCGAAGGGTCGATCTTCAAAATGATACTAATCTCGTGAAAATCTGTCGCCTCTGTCGAAAGTATTTGTGAGATATACATTATACATACATACATACATACATTTAAACAGACCGGTGAGAATTAAATCATAGATTATATTTTTACTAGAATATTTTCTCCTTTCCTTTTCCAGTTTTAACAAACAGTCCTTTACTTTTCCATGTTTAAGCTTAACCATATTACTTTTCATGCTTTTATTTTTCTATTGCAATATATATATATATATATATATATATATATATATATATATATATATATACTAGCATTTCATCCTGGCGTTGCCCGGGTGTTTGGATGTGTCTGTTGAGAAAAAAAAGTGGTAGTAGGAAGGCAGGCTCGAACCCGTACTGCGAAGGAGGAAAAGAACGGGGGGGGGACCGTACGTCTATGCTGTTACGACCACCGCCAAACCGGAAGTTACATTTTTTTAAATTAAGGCTAGACAATCGAAAGGAGAGGATGACTTTCAAAAATATCGGCGAAAAAAAGCGACCCCTCTCCTCTGTAGAAATGTTCCCAGTTGAAGGTGAAGATATTATTGTTTTTAGCCAATTTTTCGATGTTTGTCTTCTGAAAGGTCGTACTTAAAACGATACTGATCTTGGTAAAATCCGTCGACTCTGTCGAAAGCTTTAGGCAGACATGCAAACATACATACATACATAGATTTATATATTGGTAACTAAAAATTTTCGACCCAAACCGATTAAAAAGCTTGCCCTATCTCTGAATACCCTTTATGTCAAATTTCAAATGTTTAGACCAGAAATTGTCTGAGTAATTTGGTAGAGACCGCAGAGGTCAAAATTTTAAAAACTTTGACCCCTATTATGACCCCTTAACATTTATTGTTTTGGGCTCACATCAAATTATTAAGTTCGATCCATGTTCAAGGAACCTATATCTAAAATTTCAAGTGTTTAGACCCAAAATTGTCGGAGGAGTTTGGTAGAGTTCTCAAAGGTCAAATCGACCCCTTAATCGCCAAATTTCTGACCAAAAACCGATCACTTCGATTTTCCCAAATCTCAGTAAGCTGTATATCAAATTTCGATTCTATAGACCAAAAATTGACTGAGTTATTGCGTAGGGAAATGTACACAGACACACAGACACTTTCACTTTTATATATATATATATAAATATATATGTGTGTGTGCGCGCGCGTGTGTGTGTGTAAATAACGATAATAAACCATAAATAAAGCATTAATTTTGAATTTTAGTAGAAATGTTTCACGTTATTAAAGCATGACTGAATGGCTTATATGGGTTCTAATCGTAACTAAGTTACTTGTATTTGTTTAAAAACAATTTAATTTTTGATAACGGATGTTGCACGCTATCTTGTTTCAATGGTGTTTTAATATTTAAAATGGTTGGATGATGGTGTGGTCGACGAATGGGTTATAATCTAGTGTAGCACGTGCGCAAACCATCCTTGTGAAGTGTTAATTTATCTTTTCCTTTCTGTTTAATACACACACACACACACACACACACACACACACACACACACACACACACACACACACATATATATATATACATGTATGTATATATATATTTATATACATATATACATATTTATATACATACATATATATATATACATATATGCATACATATATATATATACATATGTATACATATATATACATATATATATATATTCTCTTATTTTTCTTTGTCTTTTTCTTTTTTCTTTTTATTCTACGCTTTTACTTGGTTTTTATTACGCATTTTTTTTTTCTGTTTTTAATTTTTTAGTTTTTTGTTTATGTTTGCATAAATCCGGCATAATCACGTTGACACAATGCACTTTTTTTCTTTTTGACGGACTAATTTCTGAACATTCTGTTAGAGTGTAAAAAGAAATTTGCCGTATTCACGAACGTTTGTGACCTCCATAGGTCGTCTTTAGGCGAGTGATAAAAAAATGATAAAAAAAAAAAATAAATAATGAAATAATTAGTTGAATGGAAAGACGATTAAAATCGTTTACAATACTTAAAAGCATTTATTACAAAAAATTAAAAACAAGCCAATTATTAATAAACAATAACCTACATCCGACGACAGTATTCTCAAAACTAGAAACGCTGTGTACGTCTTTAAATGCCCTATAGGAGAATGTGTCTCCAAAAATAACACGTACATTGGCATGACTCGAACCAGCATCTCTCGTCGATTAACATGTCATCTATCTTTCCCAAATAGCTCCATTTATCAGCACCTCAGAGCATACGACACCACCAAAACTGAATTTAGAGACATACTAATAAAAAACACTGCCATTTCAACTGTTTCACACTGTGATGTGCGCCTCCCGATTATTGAAGCCTTGTTGATACGTATTTAAAAAAAAAACTGTTAACGAGGCTTAATACGAAACGGATGGTACGCTTAAATGCTTTTAAGTATTGTAAACGATTTTAATCGTCTTTCCATTCAACTCACTATTTCATTTTTTATTTTTTATTATTTTTTATCACTCGCCTGAGGACTACCTATGGAGGTCGAAAACGTTCGCAAATACGGCAAATTTCTTTTTACACTCGAACAGAATGTTCGGAAACTAGTCCGTCAAAAAGAAAAAATGGATTGTAAGAGAAAAAAAAAACAATAGTTTTCTCTGCTTTTCAATGAAACGTGCATAAAGGGGGAAATGCTGCCCAAGTATATATATATATATATATATATATATATATATATATATATATATATATATATATATATATATATATATATATATATATCTGTGTGTGTGTGTGTGTGTGTGTGTGTGTATTATGTATATATAGCCAGACCAAAATAAATGCTATTTCAAGAGTAACAGGTTGAGCGACTCTTCCTTGACCCCTTGTTTTAGAACATTTGTTAAGGAAACTATTAGCTAGTGAGGTGAATGATTACTTGTCCCATTTGGGAGGGGGGTATTAGAGAGTCCCTAAAGATACGCTCATATTTGTTTTGCTCTTGACCACTTCTAAAATGTTTTTCTTTCTTGGAGGAAACCATCCATTCGTATACTCCATCCAGATATTATTTCTTTGATTTATGATGTCCCTTTTAGCTTCTACTCCCATTTGAAGACTGGCTTGCTTGTTTCCTGACAACCCTGAAATCAGTGGACGATCTAATTCTTAGGAAAGAGTTAGGAGTAGGACCTTACTTACTCTCGACCTTTATCGTAGATGTGTAACTCAATGTATTTTCGTTGCAGGTAAAGATTCAAATATGCTTTTGTTGCGGGAAAGATTCAAATATACTTACCGACGGGTAGAGGACTGATATGGGTATACTGCTCTTGTAGGTGTATTTTTGGCCTTTGGTCAATGGACACGTAAGACCTTTTCCCATGCAGCCGTCGGCGTTCTCTGTGCTAAAGGGCAGTTTTATTCCAGCAATTATACCTTTTACGCGGTCAGTCAAGACAGATGAATCCTGGGCTGAAAGTAACAACAAAATCAAACGCGTTATTAATTCTTACCGACTCTATAAAATGCCGCTCAAAGGCACGTCTTTTAGTCATGCTCCTGCGGATGACTTTTGGCCTTTTCAAATCTATATTTCTCTTCGTCTGTTTGTTTGTATGTCTGCTTGTCTCTCCGTTGCACATTTTCTCAGAAACTACTGAGCCGATCTGGGTGTAAATGTGTATGAATCTTTATGATAAGATGCAGCGAACTAAGTATTATGGTATCCATTCGATGCTCATGCGTAGTTAGGGGTTAATGAATTTTAATAGGGATTAGTATTTAAGTTCACTTTTTCTCGGAAACTACTGGGCCGATCTGGATATGGACTTCTGTTATGATAATGTGCAGTGAACTAAGTATTATGGCATCCATTCCATGCACACGTACATATTAATAGGGATTTATAGGAATTAGTACTTAATGAAAAAATGAGTATAACTTGAACCATATTTAACCATCAATCTGGCATAAAGAATGCGTTCTAAGTCAACGGTCTATACCTTTTGCTCGTTTTTAACGATTTAAAAAGTCTAGTCTATATAATAAGAAGCTAAAGCAATTTCATTTTTGCATTACGTTATCACTATTCATCTCTTTTTAAAAAATATGTGATCGTCCAATCACCGAAGATTAAATGCAAATAAGAAATTGTTTAGTTTCATCTGATGGCGCTATTATGTCGAACTTGAAACTCTAAAATAAACCTTTGAAGTCTTCGGAAATGAATAAATCTACTTAAGAGTAAGATATATAACAAAGAACTACCGACTCCACATTTTGATATCCTTATGCCTAATCTGTTACACTACATCATTTTACTTTAAAGCTAATAAATATTTAAAAGTGCAGTGCCTGCTCTTTCAAAATATGGCACAATAATAATGCGGGGTCTTCGTCGTGCCGGACGTCCATACAATGGAAAAATTCCACAAACTAATACACGAGTTTTGGAGACAGATTCCGATATTTTAAAACTTCATTAATCAGAGTACTTAGATAAGTATGTTTCGCTTAATGTGGTACTATAATATTGTGGGGTCTGCGTTCGCGCCGGACATCTATTGAATTAGCTGTAACATGCAACAGATGAAGGATACAAATGTGAAATTTTCAGGGTTCCGTTAATAATCAAAATTTATAAATTCTTATTTTATTTGAAATAAAACTTGAAAATATTTCTATCTCCTAACTAGTCACCGTTTATAAAGATCCTAAGGATACTCGAGGATAAGAGATAACGGGTTTATGAGGTGGACTGTGAGACAACAACGTGATGGTTGGTGACGATTATTGGAACTGAGCAAAATTTTATGATTTAAGGGGACAACTCAACAGGAATTTCTTAAAATTGGACATGAAAACGATCATGTTATTGTTAGCTGAGAAGCAGCTCCGTGGTATTGTGTTTAAAAAACAGGTAGTGCTTGGGAGAAAAAAAACTTTGTACATGAAAGTTCTAGGTACACAAGGGAAGATAAAAATTATATACAATGGTTGTAGCTAGAAGAGTTTTTGTTGTAATACTAAAACATGAAAAGATGTCTAATATTTTGAAACACAATCTGCAAAAGAACAAATAAATGTTACTTTTTTTCATCAAGATTTAAATGCTTCAGGATGACATAATAATTGACATGACATTGTCTTGGATGATAGCTAGATAAATGCGTTGAAACGTTCCAGATATCTCTCAAGATTCATTCATGAGAGTGGCTAGCATTCGTCTAATGTCTCATATTAAGATCCAAAAGAAGACACAACGAAGAATTTAAAATAATATATTCTCAAAATTAATTGCATACCATAATACTATGCACAATATTTTTCTTCTAATTTCTACTTAAACTGTAATCTATAGCTGAATAGTAATATGTTAAAAGTCAAATGCGTTTATACAGGACAAATAAATAAGACTTTTATATCATGGAACATGATGTGTAAAGAACAAATAAATATTTAGTTACATGTAAACAATGCCATAACAAACATGTGCTATATATTTGCAACAGCTGGTCGTTCAAATGTGCTTTTATTTCTATATAATTGCTAAATCTACATTTGTCACTGGGTTACGATGTATACACACTGACAGTAAGTAAAACACAACACAGCTGATCTATCAAATTACACTTTATTTTATTTCACGCCGACAACAGTTTTTGGATTTACAGTTATGACGTGTGTTGACATCAGTGAAGGCATGTGGGGGTAGTGTGGATGTTTGGTGGTTAAGAATGCTTCAGCTTTTTTTCGCTCTGTGACTAACTGCCTCGCTTTCTGTTTGTATCGATTTATATAAACATTCTTTCCACTCGGAATGTTTAATATTTCCCATTGGCTATTGTCTCAATCCTTTGACCGATATCTTCTCACATATTTCTGGTGAAATTATGTATTCCAATAGACAATGGTCGAAAGTCAATCATTCCTCAAATGGAATCAGTCTACGTGTGTGCAACCCATCGAATGCCTCCCCCTCTCGGGGTCACCTGCCAAATATTCAATACATGGTGTTACTTCGTATGATAGACATCAAGAGATGTGTTAGGACACCGAAGCGGTCTCTCATGGCTAATAATTGCAAGTGAGTATCATGCGTCTAATATTTATTTATTTTTTGTTGTTTTCTTCGTCAATATTTAGCTAGCGAAAGACGATAGTAACCGTGCAGTATCAAGATCAGTTGGGTAGTTGTAGTTGCTATTTTTTCTGGTTTCAACAAACTTACTTATGGCATACCATATGAGTGGCGTTCCAGCTTTGAAAGCAAAAAGTGTCATTCCCTCGGATTGGCAGGCATTGTCTCTGTTTTGTGTGACTGGCTCGAGAATTGATGTGAATCCAGAAAAGTTGCAACTTTTTTTATTCTTATTTCATTCCATACGTCATCTTATAGTTTACGAACGATCTCTCGCTTCATGCTCTTCATGGTCTTCAAAATAGGACGAGGATGGCAACATCCTTCAGGTCAAGCACGTCGTCACATAAGCGGCAACGGTGATAGTGGCCTTATGATAATCTGTCGATCGTCAGCGAACACTACAGCCGCTGACAACACCACCAGTGGGAGGTGATGGTAGCTGAGTGGTTAACGATGCGGGATGACAACCTGGGTGTGCCAAGTTTGAACTTAGTTCGTTCCACAGAAATATTTTCATTTAGGAACGTTGACAACCTTCTCGTGATCCCTTCTGTAATTACCGATATCGTTTTAGAAAGAATTCCTAATAGAATGAATGTTCAACAAAAACACAAACAAACAAATCACCGCCAGCGATAGCGACTACTATGACAGCAGAACAAAAAGAAATGCATTTCGTAACACCGTGACAGCACCAGTCTGGATTCTGGCTGAGAGGCTTCCAACCATTATCACACGGAGGCAGCGTGGCACCACCATTTATTTGAGCGAGCATGCAAACTTTTGCTCCGATCCCACTGTTTTTTGTCGTACTAAACGGGATAGTTACATACGTGTTGATCGGTGGGATAAAACTAACCTATTTTATGACGGTCTAAACCCAGCAGTGAGTTTAGTAGTTATGGAAAATTATATCGTTCGACTGTAACGTTGTACACGTTTACACACGCGTTAACACGTACACACTCGGGACCCAAAATGTTGTAGAATCGGTCGCAAAGGAGACAAAGAATGTGAAAGAACTTCAACTCGCTGTTTCAGGTTTCAAAAATAAGATCTTTATTCTTTATTCTCTCGCTACGAGTGACCGCGTTAAGGTTTTGACGTCACCCACGTCTCTAACATGATCTTCATCTCTAAAGTGATTTTTATCGCCCCTAACGTGATCGTCGATCTGTGCTCACGTTCTTTTCATTGTATTTTGTCTTCCGTACTGTGACGTCACTTCGCACACGGCACGGCATTTGTATACAGTTGCTAAACGCGCGTCAGCGCTTTTTACACGACTATTTGGTCTAAATTTGGCAAAATGTCTGCCTGAACGATCTGTTCAGTAAATTATCAAGCATCTCATTTTGATATCAAAAGGCACGATTTAAAAAAAATACGCTATAGAAACAATAATCTAAATTAGTCGACCCCATGTGTGCTTGTAAAGCAGAAATTCACATTTAGAGCTTATTTTATTTATTTACTAACGGAGGGTACCCGGCGTGGCCCGGGTGTTTGTAGTGTGTGTTGGGGGGGATCAAAAACACCCTGTTTAAAAAAAACCGTTGGCCGGGTGTTGGGAGGTATAAAAGAAGAAAAAAGTTTTAGTAGGAAAGTAGGCTTGAACCCCGAACCTTTGACATGGAGATGGAAACGAAATGAAAATAAAAACAAAAACCCTGGGACCTAGCCATCTCGGCCACGAGCGAAGAGGAATGAAAAGCCTCATAATTTAACGTTTATAAAATGAAATTAACAGGTGCGAGAAACTTAAGTTGCGTGATGTTTGACCTTGAAACATGACGCGGCTGCAAGCCAGTTTTCGCTTGGTTTATACTGAAATGCGAAAGATATACGAGACGCTCTAAAAATCTGGAAAAAATAGCGTGTGAAAGTCGGGCAAATTAAATAGACAGGCGACCCCCATTCGTAACTCATAGATATTATCTTTTAGACGTGATATAAAAAAAAGTTTTAAGAAGGAATGAACCGACCGAGAAGTCCAGCGAAAAAACCTTTTACAGACATACACAAAAACCGAACATACATACATACATACATACATACATACATACATACACCTATTTTCGCTTTTATATATATAGATTTATTTATGTATTTATTTGGGTGAAGAGGTTATGGTTGGATAGTTGCATGGTTGGTTGGTTGGTTGATAAGGCAGAAAGTCAAGATGAATAACGTAACTTGGAAAAACTAGTTCCATCTTTTTATGGACGTAAGGGGCTCCTACTTGGGATTATGCCTACGGTAGAGAATTGGGTAGTGAAATATCTCTTCGCATTACATTTAAATTTCTGCACATTAATACGGCCAGGGAAACAAGGAAGATGGAAGGAATTCCGAAGTCTAGCAAGAAATTATAAGAGTAAAAAGCTTTTCAGCATCTAAGGACCCCTACAGTGAAGGGTAGAGGCGTCTCTCAGGTTATTCGTTGAGAGATCACAATTGCTACGAGTTCATCAGTGCATATTTCATTAAAGTGCTTGTAAAATAGGCACAGGGATACAACACTGCGGCGATGAGACATTGGTTGGAGCTTGGTTGAAGTGCGAGACATACATATTATATTGCAGTTTCTTTTTTTGAACCCTGTCTAGGAGAAAGAGACCAGAGACATATGCGTATGGTGGTTTTGTAGATGTCACATAGCGCTGACGACTATATGCAAATGCCGAGCGAAATGATGCCACAGTAAGGAAAATAAGACCATAAAAAGAAAAAGCCTCTTCTAGAAGACGATCACGTTAGAGACGTAGATGGCGTTCGAGAGCACGTTTGAGAAGACGATCACGTTAAAGGTGTTACAGCCATAACAAGAAGTCACGCGTGGTGGGAGAATGAGGAAATAAATGTCATTGTTATGAAAAAGTGAGTTTGAGTTATTCTTTGTCTTGATCTCCTTTGCGATGTAGACTGCATACAACGTGTTGGGTCCCGTGTGGAAACATGTGTGTAAGTGTAACGTTACATAGATACATGATGCTGTATCTGCCTATGCTTTACTTAAGAAAACGGTCACCATCTCATATAGATAAAACCACACTTTCACAACTTAATATCAACGTTTATTTGTTTAGAGCGAACACTGGAATAAAAAGAGAATTGATAGGTAGCTTAAAATTTTTTTTATTATATTTGGTACAAATAAATTTTGCTCGAAGCCTGACTTGTTCACCAAATTTAGGCCATTGTTTTATCGCCAATCAATGTATATATGACGAATGAACAGACACTACACATCTGTCAAAATAGAAGGTAATGCCTAAGATGATGTACAAGTTAGTATTTATGAAAATCAACTTTTTAGATTCGGATGCCCATAATAACCTATATTGTACTCATTGTCTATCTCTCTTAAACACAAGATAAGCATCTGCTACAGGCTGGAACATAGGTGTCCTATATCCATAGTTTTCCGGCTTGAAAAGTTAAAAGTGTCATCCTGTCGGGTCGGTGATCATTGTCTCCGTCTCGGTCGACTGCCTCAAAATTGATGTAAAACCAACAGAATCGTAACCATTCATTTGATTACATCCCCAGCATCTCAATCACGCTGTTTCGTTGAATTTCCCTGCGATAGTTTTTAACCCGTAAATGTGCATTGCTGGTAATATCCTATAAGATTTTATTTATGAAAAAAAAAAAAAAAAAAAAAAAAAACTTTTCAGCTATGGATGCCAATAATAATTTATATTGTGCCTATACTAATCTCTCTTGAACATAAGCTAAGTTGACATAAACTCAACCAGCAACATCAATAGTACGGTTGATATTAATGGGCTATCTTGGTAGTTTCCACTAAAAAAAATTTTTTTTAATGTTTTCTTTCCTTCGTTATTTATATTTTCTTGACAATCAATGTTTTTTTTTCTGTTTTCCGATATGTTATAATTACGTACACTTGTTATGGCGTCAGTTATTCCAATCTATATTTCGTATGTTGCTCCCATACTTTTCTATCATCATTTGGTGATACAGTGTTAAAAGGAGTTAATGTTCAGGAGACATGGAGAAAATTACAAATTATTTGGGTCATCTACGTTATGAATTTCATAAATTACTATTGTTGTTGTTGTTGTAATAATCTTCATCCATATTATATTTCTCTGTCTGTCTGTTTGTCTGTCTGTCCGTTCCACTTTTTAGGAAAGTACTGGGCCGATCTGGCTGAAATTTTGTCTGGTCCTTTATTCTGATGAGGTGTATCGAACTAAGTATTATGGTATTCCGTCGATGCATAGTTAGGAGTTCATAGGTATTAATAGGATTAGTATTTATTGCAAAAAAACAAGCGCAAATATAACCATATTCAACCATCAATTTGGCATAAGGCACTCATTCTTAGTCAACGGGCTATAACTTTTGCTCGTTTTCACGGGTTAAAAACTACTACTACTAGTAATAATAATAATAATAATAATAATAATAATAATAATAATAATAATAATAATAATAATAATAATCTACTATCTAGGACAGGTAAAACTAACTTCTCGAACAAAACAGATTCGCATCATTTTCATATATCTTTTGTAAAGATTATAATCCAGGATACAATAGTACTAAATCTTATGTCTAGAATCCTTATTCCATTTTTGATCAAATTCTATTACATAATTATGATTATAAAAAATATCTAAAATTGAAGCCTTAAGCTTAAGGGTCCTTAAGACCAAATTGAAATTAAAATAATTGTGTATAATTTATGCCTAATGATTAAGGATCAAATTCAATGAAAGTCTTATATATTGATATATTGTGTCCATATTATACCCCCCTGCGTAATAAAATCAGTAAAATACTCCAAATAAACTGAAAATTGTTGAATATTTATTAATTTATATTTAATATTTATTGACGAAATGTCACAAAAATTGAAGATATCTGAATTTTTACGTTGGGCTTTCATATATTTCATAAAATTAAATTAAACTAATTATAGCTCACATTTGGATCCTTCACGCCTAATAGCTCTGTGCCAAATTTAATAATGATCGGTTAAGTAGTTTATCCCTTGATATCGATAGATATTATTGTACTTACACGCTATGAAGTCGACTTCAATGGAAACGCTAGTGCCTTTCTTTAGGACGCACGGGCTGCTTGCGCACTTGCTGACTCTGACATCAACGGCGTAACCGGCATTGGACGCTGCAATATGAACAACATTTACAATATGTAAAATAAATCACTTGTATACTTAAGCTTATATAAAACATGTTTAACTGCATCTAGTAATTATATGCAAATGAGCTATTGTCGAATATGTTATATAAAAAGCATGTGTGTTAACAAATTAAATAATTTGTATTATTAGGTAGAGCGAGTAAGCATGGAAGCAATTAAGTTACAATTTTCAATTTCAGATAAATGTTTAGTATTTTTCAGTAATTGCAGCAATTTGCAGTGTCAAGAAATTATTTGCGAAAGCTAGAATTTAGTATTATGACTCATAAAAAAAAAGCTAGCAATCTTTTGAGAACTATATAATCTAAGAAATTAGCAAAGGAAATCATTCGCTTCAAATTTTTAAAGCTTTAAAGGGAGAGAAATCAAGAAAATATGTCAAATGGGAATTCAACAAAAGAAAAAGAATTCAACATTGCGAGATTTATGACATGTGTAAAGAGAATTAATAAGAAACCCAACATGCGCCATGTGCTTTCATATTTGAGGCCGCTGGGGCTCCTATGTTGCCAAGGTAAACAAGGTATAAAGTATTAAGGCAGTTTTCTAAGGTAAAAAATAAAATCAATTGTCCTATTTCCATGAAATAACATAAAGAAAAAGCTTCAACAAGAACTTGCTCCAATACTCACAAAAAAATTTAAGCGTTGTCTTAAGGAGAAGTGCTTCCCAACAACCTGGAAAACCTCATCAATATGACCTGTATTTAAGAATTTAGATGATAGATAATCTCCCTCTCAGTACAGACCAATAAGTCTCCTGTGCGTCATGAGTAAGTTGCTGGAATCCATATTAAATAAAAAAGTAGTCCACCACCTCAGCAGAAATAACCTTCTTAGTGACATGCAATATGGTTTCCGTTCTGCTAGACCTACACAAGATACGCTAATGGTTTTATCTCATAGGATTAGCGAATTTCTCGACAAAGGCTTCCTCTCTAGGGCAATTGCTCTTGACATATCAAAGGCGTTTGATAGGGTATGGCATAAAGGCCTACTTCACAAGATTTCCAGCTACGGTATAGCTGGAAATGTCTTGTCAATTATTAAATCATTTCTCTCTGATAGGCTCATAAGAGTAGTAGTTGTTGGGCAGAAATCAGAAGCTCACAGTATTAATGCTGGAGCCCCTCAAGGGTCTGTCCTGGGCCCAACTCTTTTCCTGATCTACATCAATGATCTCCCAAAACCCATACTTAGATCATTCGTTGACATCTATGCTGATGACACTACCATCTATGGCAACACATCAAAGACCGTGATTGACCAAGTTCTCTCTGATTCTCTCTCCTCGGATCTTGAGCGTGTGGTATAATGGGGAAAGAGGTGACTTGTTACTTTTAATGCATCTAAAACCAAGCTTTTATCTTTACATTACCATTGTTCTGATCCCCATCTGGCATTAATTGGAATGAATGACTCTAGTATTGGAAAAGCTTTATATTTTGACAAACTTCTGAGCTTGACATTTACTCCTGATCTGAAATGGAACATGTACATCAAATATGTTTCACAGGTCGCTGGAAGAATGGTGGGATCTTTCTACCGCTCCAGTAGATATCTCACTGCTGATGCAATTCTCTATCTATATAAAAGCCAAGTAAATCCAGGGACAGAGTATTGTTGCCACATCTGGGCAGGAGCTGCTAGAAGCAGCTTATCCTGCCTTAACAGAGTACAAAATGGACTTCGTAACTTAGTGGGGAATGCCCCTTTTCTCTTCCCTGTAACCTCTTTCCCACAGAAGGGATGTTGCGAGCCTTCTTTGTTTTATCGTTATTTCCATGGCAAGTGATTGTATGAGCTCAAATCTCTGGTCTCCCTCGCGATTCTTTCTCGAAAAACACCCGTCTAGCTGAAACCACTTTCAATAACTTTCCTAACTCTTTAACTGTGCCTAAATCAAAACGTAGATTCCATGAACAAAGCTTCTTTCTTAGAACTGCACGCCTGTGGAACTCTTTCCCGTTTGCTTGTTTCCCAGCTGACTACAACTTGGTTGTCTTCAAATCCAACATAAACAAATTCTTCATGAACCGTTCCATTAAGTAATTAAATCTACCAAATGTCCATTAATAACGACTACTACGATATTATCCCATTGATTACTGTACACTCAATAACCCTTACCCTCAAGTGGCCCCAGTTCCTTGATAAGTGGGTGACTCCTACGTAAAAAGAAAAGATTGCAGTGGGCAGAAAATACATGAAAACTGATTGGAGTAAAATGCTTTTGACAGATGAATCACGAATCACCCTCGATAAGCCCGAGGATGGGCTCGCGGATGGGTTTTTGGACGCCAACAAAGGGCGGTGTCATCGTGATATGAGCTAGAATTATTAGTAATGAGTATGGCTATGACAAGAGAATATTCTTACCATTGTTTTGACTCTCGAGCATATATTCGACACAGGTAGACACAGTTAACCAATCGAGAACCACATCACTCTATATAAAAACATATAAGATATTTACTGATATATACTCGAGAGTCAACATAATGAAAAGAATATTCAGTTGTTATAGCCCTTGTAATGAGTTTGTGGGTCCAGACAGTGAGAGACGAGGTCAAAATAAATTCCAAATGTGACTGTGATCCTCTAGAGCAACATTTCTTTGAATGGCTTCATAATCAGATTTTAACTAAGTGTTGATCTATGAGTTTTATGCAAGAAGACAACGAGCACATGATGCATCAAATCCTGATTAAATGAAAAGGGATTTTTTGAAGATCTTATGGGCTGGCCTTCAAATATATGTGATTTGGGTCCTATCAAGAACCTGTAGAGTATCCTGAAGAAGAGATATTCATTCATATGAAAGGCAATTCAATAGCATGTATGTTCTTTGAGAATCGGTTAAAGTGGCAAACCAGCGACTAATTTGCGCATCTAATATCAAGTGTAAACAATCGATTACTGAGAGTTATGGAAAAGAAAAGGAAATTCGGGCAAAACAAAATTTTTTTCGGGGGGGGGGGTCTCATTATTTTTTTTTTTTTAATATGTCGTTATTTTTACAAAATGTCTGTTTAATGTTTTCCGTTTAAGAAATTGACGAATTTGTTCTAAAATGTTTTCATATTATGTTTGTTTTTATAGTAGTTTCACAAGGCATAATAATATGAAAGTATCATAATAAAAAGTGAATGAGGTTTTTTTAATGATCAAACGTGTGAGAACATAAAATAATGAGTAGAAATGAAAATCGAAGAGCAAAGAATATGAGTAAACGCATCATGCTTGAGACGGCAACCTAATTTTAAAAGCTCGTTTGTCTAGTTACAATCCAAACTTTATATATATATATATATATATATATATATATATATATATATATATATATATATATATATATATATATTAGCAAAAGTACCCGTCGTTGACTGGGTTCAAAAACAGCCTACAGAAAATGGACTCTGATTTATAAAGTATGATAGGTTATGAAAAGGAAGGGTTGTAAAGAGATAGCTTCGAATTTGGGGGTATCAAAACTAAAGCAAAATATGATGAAAGTAAAAATAAAATAGATAAACCCCATAATTTATTATACCATACCTGTTCACACTGAAATACTTATCACAATATTCTGTGGATCTATATTAAAAAAAAAACCTTGTTAAACTTTGTGACATATTTCCATTCTATGTAGGTCAGGGGCGAACGAACACCCCATAATTTTATTATACCATATTTCTTCAAACTGAAACATAATAATCAAAGTATACTTACGCAGATAGATATGAAAAGTCTTTATTAAAGTTTGTGCCTATTTCCATTCTATGGAGGCCAGGCGCGAACGCAGACCCCACAAGTTTATTATACCATCCCTATTTAAGTTAAAACATACTTATCAAAGTATTCTTAT
Source organism: Euprymna scolopes (assembly GCF_053919585.1). Taxonomy (NCBI): domain Eukaryota; kingdom Metazoa; phylum Mollusca; class Cephalopoda; order Sepiida; family Sepiolidae; genus Euprymna; species Euprymna scolopes. Next base: position 9,339,701 of record NC_136513.1, read on the forward strand.
GTGCATCTATATCAAAAACACTTGTAAACGTTTTTTTTTTAATTTCATTTTTTTTTATTTCCATACTTTGTGGACCAGGCGCAAACGCAGACTCACAATTTTAATGAACCACTGTTCTGCCAGATCAAACATACCCATTCCTGTGTCTCGATACATCTTCTATCATTATATGCAATCAGTTTTTTAAAATAGTCAACCATATAGGAGCCTATTCGTGACCACACACACACACACACACACACACACACACACACACATTCAGCTTTATATTATATATATATATATATATATATATATATATATATATATATATATATATATATATATATATATATATAGTCTTGAAAGTTTCTTTAAAACCTTTAAAACTATATAAATAAATATTGTCCTTCTTTGGAACATTATTTTGCCAGTAAGTCTATTTATCTCCCGTAGCCTTACTTACATGAACAAAAAATAGTACCAACGTTCTTAAAGGAATCATCAGTTGTTAACCATGAAACACTGTTTCGGGGATATATATATATATATATATATATATATATATATATATATATATATATATATATATATATTAAAAAATGCCAGAAAATATAAGATTTTTTTCTTAAAAGATGAAGCAAGCTTTCGTCCCTTTGAGAGCATTTTCATGCGATTTATTTTTAAATAAATCATTTTATTCCTTGAAGATATAAACTTTTTCTCTGAGTAATAAGTCCGTTAGGATGTTAAATGGACGGCTTTAAGTCTTTTAAAGTTCCACACGCGGCTCACGTGATAAATGTATTAAGAAATAAAAAAAATAAACTTGTTTCAAATTATCGTTATGAATAAATGCTTAATTTTTTGATAAAAACCAAACGATATAAAATTTTTGAAAGGATGTTTATTTACCTTTAAATGCACTCACGTGAGTCGCGTGTTGCACTTGAAAAGACTTAAAACTATTTCATGATCGGGCAACGCCGGGTGGTTTGCTATTAAATCATTCAAATTAATCACATGTTTAATTAAACTTTCCAGCTGGAGTACACTTTTTACTGCATAATGTTTAGCACGTCATCTGGTTTTACGCCATCTTGTTTTAGCATTGCCGCCATCTTAATTTTAACAACGTAAGACAGTGTTAGTATAGCTATTATTATAGCAAAATAACGCCTCCTGATTTTTCTTGTCGGGTTTCGTAAAAATAAGTAAGGTTGTCAGAAAAAACAAACTATTGATTAGCGATCTGAACGAGAATATATTATTTCTAGGGATTAAATAAAGGGTTCCGTTCGAAATTCTGTATAAATTCTTGAGTTCAACAGAATGAGTTCAAAAAAAATATTCCAAAATTCGACAAGATACACATTTTGTCGGAGGTTATATCGGCTGAAACGTTGTGTGAATTACAATTAAAAATGAGAACAGTAGTCTTAATATTCAAATGATCTCACCCTGCATTTATTCAACGTTTAAAGTGGGGACATCTATATTAGCGTTTGTTGTTAACCCATATTTGTCACGGACTGAATATGACGTGATCGCGTTAAGGAAATGCATTATTGCCAAAGGCGAAAAATAATTTCCTGTATTGAAATAGGAATAATGTAGTTATCCCTTCCCGAACTTTGCGTGTCGGAGACTAGAGAAAATATCAATAAAATATGCTAGAGAAACTCCCTGTCTGAGAGTACATCTTTCAAACTGCTTGGCCTAACATTCACAGGAAACATGAGCTGGAACAATTATATTGAAACATTGTCAGGGCCGCTGCGAAAAAGGTAGGCTCTCTCTACCGTGCTAGAAAACTACTGACACCTGAAAGTATCCTGTACCTCTATAAGGCCACCATTCGCCCATGTATGGAGTATTGTTGTCACATTTGGGCTGGTGCATCTGCTACTAGTCTCTCGCTCCTAGACAAGGTTCAAAAAAGAGTCGCCAATCTGATAGGCCCTGAACTGGCATCTAAGCTTCAGCCTCTGTCCCATCGACGAAACGTTGCATCCCTCTGCTTGTTCTACAAGTATTTTAATGGTGAATGCTCTGACGAACTGCAGACACTTGTGCCCCCACGACGTAGACACCTTCGACAAACCCGACAGGCAGCTAAATCCCACCCCACACAGTAGAGATCCCTAGATGTAAAAGATCTTTCTACTCTAGTAGTTTCTTCCCCAGAACCGCTAGACTCTGGAATTCCATTCCAGGTCCCTGCTTCCCTAAATGTACTGACATGCAGAAGTTCAAGTGCAACGTGAACCGACATCTTGCTGCCCAAATCCCTACATAGTGCCCCAGTAGTTGCTGCCCCTGATAGTAGCCCCCTACACCAAAGTGGCAATGTGCCTTGTTTGGGGTGAAAATGTAATAAAAAAAATAAAAAAGAAAGAAAACAGTGACAGAAGCGATTGCATAGAATTACGTCATTTCTTCAATGAAAATATTAGTAAAACAAACAGAAGAAAACAAAGACGTATAAAGACCAAAAATGCGATTTAGTTGGCATTTAAGCGATAAGTATTTGTTATGGAGTAAGTTGATATACCTATTTCAGGAATTAACTTACCGCGAGACTATAGATATAGTTACATCTAACACACTATTATATATAGTATATCGATTCGTACTAATTATGTCACCTAGAATCATGAATTGTAACATATTTTTGCTGATACACATTTTGTTCACAACAACACTGTGGTTATCTTGATTATTAACGGTCTGCAAAGCACAACAATGGCGCTGAGGAATTCGAAATTTAAACCGCTACAATATTTGAAAACCATATGGTAGGCGAGTACTTCAGCTACTAATAACTAGCAGGGAGGCCCGACGTGACCGTAAATTAAATAATGATCAACGAATGTTTCACACTCCCATATTTTTATTGTCAACGAAATCGCCTATTTTCCAATCAAATCGGTTGATTAGCTCCTCTAGTTGGGAACCCATCGTGGTGCACCATGAGGAAGCTTCACATTCCTCCTCGCAGTGGCATTCTACAATACATGGTAGTTTAAAATGCACTGCAGAGAACATATTGCTAATTTTATAAAATTATTTAGTATGTAATAGCTTGAATTGAATGGCAATTTTACATATAATGGCTTGAATTAAAGTTTATAGTTAAGTATAATGGTTTAATTGTGCCCTAAGTAGAAACATTTATTTTGTACGCGCCCCTTGTCATATCAAAGAACCTTACTGTTGATTTTACATGCCTGGTTTTTTTGCTTGTGCGGTGATAATAGCTTGAATTTAAGTTCAAAATGAAAAAGTCCAGTACCATGGGTCGATTTTGCTTGAAACAGAAACGTTCATTTCGAACGCGTCCCTGTCACATCAAATAATCTACTGTTGAATTTATATGCCGGACCTTTCTGCTTGTGTGGTAATAAAACTTCTCAAATGCAATTGTGATGTTAGGCTGTATAAAGTGTCTCCCATCAGATTTTTTCGATCATCGATTATCGATACTTATCGAAGACATTCCGATACAAAACCTATCTAAGAACCCTGACAGATAAATAAAGTACATTTGTTTGAAATTTCATAAAAATCGACCCAATCGTTTCAGAGTCCATAGGAAGGAACTCGCACAAACACACAGAGACAAAGTTCCTTATATATATATATAATCAAGAGTGTAACCTCTCTCCTTCTCTCCCCTCTCTCTCTCTCTCTCTCTCTCTCTCTCTCTCTCTCTCTCTCTCTCTATATATATATATATATATATATATATATATATATAAAGAGAGTGAGAGAGGGGGGAGAGAAGGAGAGAGGTTACACTCTTGATTATTTATTTGTGTTGTGTTCGACAACTGCACTCTGAGGATTATCCCGGATTAACAACAAATTAGTAGGTTTATCTGTCTCACCCGGTGAATTAAAGTATTTGGATTATTCGGACTACTAATCACGTCTTTCTTCTTATTTTTACAACATTTCAGCCAATATAACTCCAACCTTCTTCAGGTACAGCTTTTCGAACTTCAAATACTTATATTAAACCCGTAAACCTACACAGAATTTCGAACAGAACTCTTTATTTAATCCACGGAGGGAGATTGTTCTCGTTCCGTCAGCCATAACCGGATAAAAGTGTTAAATATGTGAAATAACTGTTGACAGCATTATGACAGATGCTCTTGATGGCAGTCGCTGAGAGCCAACCCTACATTTCTCCTTTATCTCTATTTTGTGTCTTTTGGAGGCTTTTTTTTTTAGTCATTTTTTTCCAAATTCGGCAAGCGACAACTGAAAAATTCTGTTGCCAAATCACTTTGAACATTTGTCTTCAATCTTTGTAGTAGATAAACATTAATTTGCATATCAACGAACCAACGACATTATAAGGAGACGTTGTTTAGCATGAAAGAGACGAGACACGGTGAAAAGACGTGCGCATCATGGCAATATACTTTTTATATAATTTTTTTTTTATATCCTAATTTGACCACAGTTTTTTCATTCGAAACAATTTATTAAACTCGTAAAAAATTACTCAGCAAATAAAAGAAATATAGGGAAATAAAAGAAATAAAAAGGAAGAAAAACACATGACGTACCCAGAATTTATTTATGTCGTATTCATTGTGTCATTATCTCTCTTGTTCTTGTAATATGTATATATACGCGTATATATGTGTGTATATATATATATATATATATATATATATATATATATATATATATATATATATATATATATATATATACGTGTGTGTGTGTGTGTGTGTTTTTATGTGCCCATATATATAGAAGTTAGAAAAGCATTTCATCGAAGGCATGAAAATTGTTAAACAAAATGTTTTTACTACAGGCTTTAAAAATAAAGGTACAAGATTCAGTTTGAAATTTATTTATCTTCAAAGTGCACTTTTATAAATTTTACAAAGTAAGGTATAAAAATTTAATTTAAATTAAATCAAAAAATTACCTTGGATTTATTTTATGTAATGTACATTCTGTTGCAATTTTTAAAAATCATTGAAAATTTTATATCTATATCATTAATTGCTAGATGAAAGATAATGTTTTTAAAGTGCACCAAAATGTACATTACATAAAATAAATCCAAGGTAATTTTTTGATTCAATTTAAATTAAATTTTTATACCTTACTTTGTAAAATTTATAAAAGTGCACTTTGAAGATAAATAAATTTCAAATTGAATCTTGTACCTTTATTTTTAACGCCTATAGTAAAAACATTTTGTTTAACAATTTTTATGATTTGGATGAAATGCTTTTCTAACTTGTATCTTATCGTTTTAAGATTAAATTTTAAAACTCTCCTTCTCTCTGTTTCAGTTGGTATTTCTCCTCACACCACATCTCATTTTTTGCAACACCCCTCTTTGTAATACAGATCTAAATAATGAGAAAATTTGAATTTTTTAAAACAAAAACTTTAAAATAACTTTTTTAGATTAAATTTTTTTAAACTTCTTTCAGAATAGAAAATCTTTAAAATTTAATAAGGAACATATTTTATATAGGTTTCATTAACAAATATTCAGTACATAACGAGAAAAATAGAGATGAAAATTTCAAAAGGACTGTATAACTGGTTACGGTCAATAGTAGTCCTCGCCGGCGAAAGTCTTTATTATTGTTATTCTATTATTATTATTATTATTTAAAACATTTTGTGTCCTGCTCTTTCGCGCGAGGACTAATATATACGTATATATATATATATATATATATATATATTTACATATATGTATGTATATATATATACATGTATATGTATGTATATATATATACATATACATGTATATATATATATATATATATATATATATATATATATATATATATATATATATATATATATATATATATATAGGTTCAATCCTTGGCTTAGGAGAGATGCTAGTCTAGCGGCACTGATGAGTTGTGATGCAACGAAACAGGACTGTATGTCGATGACTACATATATATATATATATATATATATATATATATATATATATATATATATATATATATATGCTAGGAGATATCTTTCGCTAAAAGTAACGAAAAATTATATTTTGCCAGTGTTCAAATTCAATATTAATCTGCATGTATTGTTAAAATAATCGTATGAAATCAAAGACTTACACCAGTAATCTAACTTTTCATATATAAATAATTGCCACCATTTGTGATGACGTAAATAAAAAAAAAAAATAACACCCACTGTTGAGGTTTTATTACAGTGCAGTGAATTTTTTCAAAAATCATTCCCAATAATGGGGACTAAGTGTGGAGTGATTATTCGACTTGCTATTTGTTTTCTCATTTCGTAAAACTTTTTTGTCAATGACAGGATGGAAATACATATATTTGTTTATATAGAAATCAATACGCATTAGACTTTGAAAGGTAGATAGTAGTTAAAAGAAAGAGAAAGGAAAGATACCTTTGAAAAAAACAAAAACAAAGAAAAAGCCTGGATTAATTTGAATTATTAGCAGGAGATAAAACTAAAAAATAATACTATAATGCTATAAAAAAGCAAAACATAGCAGAAAGATAAACAAAAGTGCATATATATATATATATATATATATATATATATATATATATATATATATATATATATATATATATATATATATAAAATACGTATTATGTTCGTTTGAAAACAAAAACAAAAAACAACGCATTATTTACAAAATATACAGCCATTTACTTTGTTTGAAAATTATGTTGAAATTTCAACATAATTTTCAAACAAAATAAATGTCTGCTTATTTTGTAAATCATGCGTTGTTTTTTTGGTTTCAAACGTATATAATACGTATTTATTTCATTCAAACTCAACCGACGCTTCTAAGGAACACACACACACACACACATATATATATATATATATATATATATATATATATATACATATATATATCTATTTATATATACATACACACACACACACACACACACACACACACACACACATATATATATATATATATATATATATATATATATATATATATATGTATAGATAGATCCTAGACAAGGTTCAAAAGAGAGTCACCAATCTGATAGGCCCTGAACTGGCATCTTAGCTTCAGCCTCTGTCTCATCGACGAAACGTTGCATCCCTCTGTCTGTTCTACAAGTATTTTAATGGTGAACTGCAAACAATTGTGCTCCCACGACGTAGACACCTTCGACAAACCCGAAAGGCAGCTAAATCCCACCCCAATCAGTAGAAATTCCTAGATGTAAAAGATCTTTCTACTCCAGTAGTTTCTTCCCCAGAACCGCTAGACTGGAATTCCAGTCCAGGTCCCTGCTTCCCCAACTGTACTGACACGCAGAAGTTCAAGTGTAACGTGAACCGACATCTTGCTGCCCAAATCCCAACATAGTGCCCCAGTAGTTGGTGCCCCTGATAGTACACCAAAGTGGCAATGTGCCTGGTTTGGGGTGAACATGTAATATAAAAAAAAGAAAGAAAAAAGATCGATAGATATAGGTTAGTGCAAAATTAATGTCGTTTTTATATATAGCCGAACGTTAAAAAACGACATTATTTTGCACCAACATTATATATATATATATATATATATATATATATATATATATATATATATATATATATATATATATATATATATATATATATATAAGTGATAATCTAAGAATTTTAGTTAATTTTTATAAAGGTGATAGTCCAGCAACAGCCGTTAAAAAAGTTTTTTTTTTTAAAATACTCACTGCAGTTTTGATAAGGCGAAGCAGTGACCAATGTTGCGGCGGCAAATGTTAAGGCAAGTGCCAACAATTTAGAGGTGTTCTTCATGGCTGTTTAACGGATTAATCAGTGAAAGATGTCAGAGTTTACGACTGCGATGTGTGAACTGACAAATCCCCAACGCGGCGAGGTTTTTATATCGACGGTCTCTCATGGCGGGAGATTAGTCTCAGCCAATGAGTGTTGATATTTCTGTTCAGATCAGGACTGTATTCTGACCTAGTGGCGTGATGCGTGCGAAGAGTTACCCTTGTTTACACCTGTCATAATCTAACAGGTGAAAACAAAAACATGGAGAAATCAAACTAGAAAGATCAGTTTCAAATTAAAAACATTCAAGCTCAAATTTAAAAAAAAAAGACCAAGATAAAATAAAAGCAGATCAACTTCAAATTAAAAAAAGATCAAGTTAAATATTTTAAAACTCAATTTGCATAAAAACTCCCAACTTAAACGAATATTAAGTAAAAATTGAATAGATAACTTCAAATTAAAAAATTATAATTTTAACATTATGTTCTTTAATTTGAACTTAATTTTTTAATTTAAAATCTTTTCAATTTAAACATGATCTTTAAATTTCATGTTGACTTTAATGATAATATTGATATTATCAATATCATTATTTAATTTAAAAAAAAAAGATCAAGCTCAAATTAAATGATCCACATCAAATTCAAAATATTAACTTCAACATGATTGCCGGGTTTAGTCGAAGGTATTTACGTCGAGTGGACACCTGTTCTACTAGTTCGGTAGAGCATATTCCATTAAAGAACTTGTAAAACTAGCATACATAGGGATACAACATAAAACAGTTGTTTGAGCTTTTTTTTTTTTACAGCACGACCTATTATATTGGCGAATCTTTTTTTAACCCTGTCCAATAAAGACTGTTACAATTATTGGCCTACTTGCTGAAAAAACGTTATATATTCATCACAATAGCCGTTACCCGTTTCGCACCACAACATTTCTCTCACGGTTCTCCTGAAAATATTAGTTCTTATCAGTCAGATTTTACTTACGGATATTACGTATTAATGTCTCGGTTCTTGATCTTCTATTTAATCCGAAAAAGAGAAAGGATGCATACTCATCCTAGTAGCAGTTATTAGCTTTGTGTCCCAGTATTGCTTTCGCGTGTCAGCATATCACAGTGTATGGAAACTAGCGTAGTTTTATTTCTAAGTCATAAGAAATGATAATAATGATTTGTATATGAAAATTTTAATTGCTGACGTAATTCTATACTTTCCAAATGTATATTTTCGTAAACGAGCGAAGTATAATTTTCCCGACAATTTTAACTGAAGATGTAGACAAGTAAGAAAATAAAGGACACAATCCAAATGTAATAACTATCTTTTTCCCCTCCTTCTCCTCTAATTCCACCATTTCTCAGCCAGGGATGGTTTTTTCTTCTCCACCAAAGCAACCAGATAATTTTCATAATTTATTTTAGCAGACGGCTCTTCAAGAACCTGTTCTCATTGGACATGAAACGACAATATCATAATCAGCCAGAAAGTAACTCCGTGGTATTTTGTTCTACAGACGAGCAGCTATATATATATATATATATATATATATATATATATATATATATATATATATATATATATATATATATATATATATATATAACCCAGCCTACCTGTGGCACGGCGTTGCCCGAGAATTTACAGTAAGTGACGAAAATTCAATGGCCAAATTAGGAAAATAAAATACAAACTGTACTATATGCAGATATGTTTCCTTCAATGTTTACGTATAAGGTGCGTCTTAATAAATGTTTTTGTAAGAGATAGAAAAGTCCGAGGCCAAAACGCTGTGTGTACGCGACTTGATAAATAAAAGACAAACCGTGCTATGTGTAGATGTGATATTCGAGTTTCATTTAATAATTACATAATAGAAAGGTGCATGTGAACAATAATGAAAAGATAAAAACGTATAAAACAAACAAAACTGTTATCGTCGTAATATTATTACTAATTAAAGTAATAATAATAGTAATACTGAAAGTGATTGTTTCTAAGGTGTAGTGACAATTGCCGTTGGCGGCTATTGCGTCATTCTGCCAAACTAACACTGAAACGTGGACGTTAGTGATTTTCAAGTTTAAGGTAAACGTGGTATGAAAGAAAATGCATTTAAGCAGTTGAATAATTCACTGGTGTCATTTGACGAAGTATGAATTTGAAAACAGACCCGGTGAATTCGGGTTGTGTTGGTGGACTCTATTAAAAGAGGACAAAAATTTGCTGCCACGTATGATGTTCCATTTTATTATATATATATATATATATATATATATATATATATATATATATATATATATATATATATATATATATATCATTAAACTTTGAAGTTTTTAACCTTTTAACTATATAAAAATATTTTAGTCCTTCGTTGGAAACTTATTTTGATATTAAGTCAATTTCCTGCAATCGCTGAATCAATTTGCTTTCACGAATCTTCAATAGTCCTAATGTTATATATATATATATATATATATATATATATATATATATATATATATATATATATATATATATATATATGGAAATTAAGCTACATAGAATATTCCGCGTTTCATATACGCTCGGATTCATCAGGCTTATGCCTAGAGTTGATGAAACGCGGAATACACTGTGTAGCTTAATTGCCATATATATTTTATAACTTACTACCTAGCTTTACCTACGTATTGGGCACTGATGAAGTAAATAGTTAAAGTTTACGCATAAATTTATACTTTCGTATATTAATTTATGTGATTAAATGAAGTAGTCATATATATATATATATATATATATATATATATATATATATATATATATATATATATATATATAAAATATACTCCTGATACACATAATGTTTTGTTTCATTTCTTTAATAGATAGGTCAGGCTAATTGCATTTAGTTTGGATGAAACAAAAACATTTTGCGTAGCTTACTTGCCATAAGTATATTTTTTATACCGCTACATAGTTTGACTCATGTATATAGAACTGATGATATAATAAAGTGAAACAAAATATATGCACAGTGCATTATCTTAAATTTCAGTATGTGGATATTTATGAAGATGACAACAATGCAGAAAACCGAAACGATAAAAGAGATATTGAGCAAAAACAAACTATCGAAAGTCATATTAGAAGTATTAGTCTTAACAATTATCTATTTAAGACTGATCGTGGATATTAAAGAAATGTTATCTTCTGAGAAGCAGCCATCTTGGACGTTTTCTTTTCTTTAAACTCTTTTCTATTTTTGGAAAAGTTGTATGTCCTATCAAAATATCAAGACATGGACTACCATTCCGGATTTTATTAATATTAACATGGAGTCTTATATTTACTAGTGCATGTGGAATACTTATCAAAAATAAACTGATAATTTTAAAGATTCATAATCCATAAAATATAAAGAAAATAAGAAAACGGCATAATCACGTTGACACACCGGTTCCCGCTGGACCACCGAAGTTAAGCAACATTGAACCTGGTCAGGACTAGATGGGTGACCACGTACAGGTGCTGTATGTGATCTCCACTTATTTTGGCATTGTTTCCAGTCGTCCTAGTCTTCTCCTTTCCACTGGACTCAAGCAGTGCCGATTCAGGAGAGGTGTGGTAGAGGATTGCACAACCCTTGCCTCACAATTACCCGCGCTACTACCCCTAAGGGATATCCTTTATCTTTCAAGACTGAACGGAAGCAGGGGGAAGAAAACGATAGTATAGACTAACGTGTATATATTTATTCGTTTATTCAATAATGATGGTACGGGTGTAGGTATAAAGAGTTCTATTTATCCTACACTCCTAATTGATGTATCATTCTTATTGAATCAACGAATAAATGTATACGCATTAGTATATATTTTTATAATATCGTTTTCTTATTACCGGATATACAAACTGATCAAACCTTAATTGAAATAGTAAAAAGTCACATGGTGCATGGGCCTTGTGATAATATCTATAGAAATTCACCCTGCATGCTTGATGACAATGTACAAAAAGATATCCTAAAAACTTTCCTCTTGAAACTCAGTTTGGTGAGGATGGTAATCCGTCTTATAGGAGAAGATCGCCTGAAGATAGTGGCTTTAAAACTATGGTTGGCACGCATGAAGTTGACAATAGGTGGGTTGTACCTTACTCTCCCTTACTTTCAAAGAAATGCAATGCTCACATTTTTTACAATTCTATGAAATCTATCAAATATGTTTGCAAATACTTAAATAAGCGATCTGATGCAGCCTTACAAAAAATAATGTTAGCGATTAACTTTTTTTTTTTTACATGGAGGTCACCACTTATCAAAGCCCGGAAGCCACTCGGGAATAAGGGTTATTGCGTGTACAGTAATCAATGGGATACTATCGTAATAATCGTTAGTATTGGAGATTTGATAGAGTGTCTTACTTAAGGGGCGGTTCATCAGGAATTTGTTTATGTTGGACTTGAAGACATCCAAGTTGTAGTCAGGTGGGAAACAAGCAAACGGAAGAGAGTTCTACAGGCGCGCACTTCTAAGAAAGAAGCTTTGTTCATGGTATCTACGTTTTGATTTAGGCAAAGATAAAGAGTGGGGAAAATTAATGACAGTGGTTTGGCGAGGGGGACCAGAGATTAGAGCTCAGACGAGCACTTGCCATGGAAATAAGGATAAACAAAGACAGGCTCGCAACGTCTCTTCTATGGGAGAGAGGTTGCAGGGAAGAGAAAAGGGCATCCCCCACTAAGCCACGAAGTCTATTTCGTACTCTGTCAAGGCAGGATAGGCTGTTTTTAGCAGCTCCTGTCCTGATGTGGCAGCAGTACTTCATTTACTCAATATGGATTGAGTAGATATATCGGCAGTAATGAGGCATTTTTGCATAATTTGAGGTTTCCTATTCATGAAAGGCATCCTCCAATCCAACTTGAAACGTGTCAACGGGTTTATTTCACAAACGAAAATGCTAGCCAAGTTGTCCTAAACCCAAAAGATACAACTCTTACTGCATTTTTTAATTCTGTGAAAAAGATAATTTTGCAAAAAACTATTTATAACCAGGTTCCATCTTATTACACATGGAGTAAAAATACGCGAAGAGGAGAAAACGAGGGGCTAATGTTGAGGGTCATCCAGGTTTAGAATTTGACATTACAATTGGAAGAGTTTACTCTGTGCACCTACGTCACCATGAACGTTTCTTTTTTTTTAGACTCCTTCGTCATCCAATAAGAGAACCGACTTCATTTTCATTTCTAAGAACTATTGATAGACAAACTGTTGACAAATATTCTATTGTTTGACATGGTTTCACATTCTCTTTGCAATTGAAAAATTGAAATGGGTCAATGAGTGCGGAATCTCCGTTTTTTTCTTCTTTTATAAAAAACATAATTTTGTTGGTCACTATTAACTACGGAAGATAAGAAAGTTGATATAAAAATATATATTTCTGCAAAGTTGTACTTTTCTTTTTCATCATATTTTGCTTTGGTTTCGATACCCAAAAATTTGAAGTTATTTATTCATACGCTCACCCCCTTTTCATAACCTTTCATACTATCATATATCATACGGGTACTTCTGCTAGTATATATATATATATATATATATATATATATATATATATATATATATATATATATATATATCCACAGCTAAACAACGTCGCAGACCACAAGAGCCATGACAGTCAACGAACCGGAAGTCCAAAACTCGAGTTTCGCCCTAATTTGGGCTCATCAGTTAGACACATCCGAACTCAGAATTCGAAACCCGAGCCCTTTGCATGTGAGGCAAGCGCTCTACCAACTAAGTAATTCAGACATGATAGAAGGCTCCTATCGCTTTGGGGGAGGGGTCTGTACTCAACTGGACCAACTAGTAGATGGTCTGCAACAAAAAAAAAAAAAAGAAAATCGGTTTTCATCAAATCGAAATGGAATCATGATATCCTTTTTTTCTAGGGTGACAATTTAATCATTCCACCTTATATATATATATATATATATATATATATATATATATATATATATATGTGTGTGTGTGTGTGTGTGTGTGTGTGTGTGTGTGTGTGTGTGTGTATATACTAGACTACCCGTTATTGCTCAATAAACACCGCAATAAAACTGACAATTTTCCAACATCAACTCTTTCATCGACAATACAGAATAACATTAATCACTAACAAGTTCCGTGCATCTCGATTTAAATGATAGGGGCATGTCCAACGAGCCAGCGACTGCCATTGTCAAAGCGCCATAAGAACCGAGGACTGAAAAATTGCCGGTGTGCACCCAAATCAGGCACACGGCTGAAGAAATTCAAGTAAACAACTAACAGCTGACTTATTTTATCGAACTTTTCAAGATCAACATCAAAAGTCGTTATCCGGGACACAATAGACCTCATCGATTATAATATGTGATAATAACGACTTTTTACAATAAACAGAACCGAAATTATCACCAAAAATATTGCCTAGCTTGTCATTTACTTTTGAATCTAGATATACCAACATTAACTCAGTTCTAATTTAGACCATAACCGATATTTGGTGAGGATTGGTCAAGCGATGTTGACACCAGACTTTACACAAGCAAACATAATGACAAGCCAACAATTAAACGCGACTGAAGACATAATCTCCTTGACGGGGATAATTATTATTTTCTATCTGAACTACGGCTGACATCGGATGGCGGCGGAAAATGTTTATTACGGAGCGCTGTAAGAAGTGTATAGAAGTGTGTAGAAAGGATAGAGATAGAAAGGAAGAAAGAAAACAGAAAATGTAAAATGAAGGGGGAAAAAACTAGCTCCCCCCTATCTTTGTCTAGCCATTTTTGCCCATACCTAGTACGATTATTATAAATAAAATACCAGCCTGTGTTGAAGGAATTGTTTTGAATGGCTCGTCTTTTATTGTCTCTTCATATTTACTTGCTGAAAGGTGACAGTAGCTCAGTTGTTAACGAGACAGACTGATGACATCGGATGGCGGCGTAGAATGTTTATTACGAAGCGCTGTAAGAAGTGTATAGAAGTGTGTAGAAGGCATAGAGATAGAAAGAAAGAAAGAAAGAAAGAAAGAAAGAAAGAAAGAAAGAAAGAAAAAAAGAAAAAAGAAGTATGTAAAATGAAGGGAAAAAGACAACGAAAATGAAAGCCAGAAAGAAAGAAAAAAGAAAAGATTGTAATATTATAAATAAAATACCAGCTTGTGTTGAAGTAATTGTTTTTAATGGCTCGTTTTTTATTGTCTCTTCATATTTACTAGCCGGGATGTGACAGTAGCTCAGTTGTTAACGAGACAGACTGATGAACTGGGTGTATTAGGTTCGAATCCATTTCGTTCCACAGAAGCATTTTAACTTGCAAAGTTGGCAATCGTCACGTGGTCCATTTGTAACTACCTGATGTGTTTGTAGAAAGAATTTTAACTAGAAATATACCGGGGAAACCAATGCCAACAATAGAATTATCTGATTCATACGAAATGAATGAATGGATTCATTTTCCTCCTGGCTGATATGCGCTAAACATCTGTTATTATCATAGTGGGATAGCCGGATGGACTTCGATTAGCAACAGACAAAACGAACATGTGTTTACGTTTTTTCATGTGGGGACCCGGCGTCTTGGAGGTACGTGTTGAGCAAAACAAATGAGCAAAAAAAAAAAAAAAAAGTGGTAGTAGGCAGTCAGGTTCGAACTCGTACCGCGAATGAGGAAAAGAACATAAAAAAAAAAAAGTGACGTCTTTACGTTGCGTCCATCGCCAAACCGGGAGTGGGGTAGTTTTGTTTTGTTTTTGCGTTTTTTTTTGTTTTTTTTTTTTAATAAAATACGTATATGTATCATATGTAGAAATAAAATTTTATAAAAAAAAGTCGTTTATTTATTACTATTTCATTTGTGTGGGGTGAGAGGAAAATTCTAAAAAAAATATAAAAATAAATATGTTAAATATACGGCGCAAACATAGAATGTTTTCTATGTCTCCCGTCTTAAATAATTTATTCGGCCGGACCCCTTTTCACGGCCCATATGGCATCATTCAGGGATGTGGGTAAAGTAACCTCATGTTCGTTAACAGCTGTCTTCCAGCCATCCCATGCCAATTCCAATATTAAGGCGCTTCCCGCCTTATCTAAAATAAAAAAAAATTGCCGACGTCTCATCCGACAGATTTCTGGCTTCTAAAGTCATTACGTATTAGCGGCATATATTCTATCCTTTTTTTTTTTTTTTTAATTCTTTCTCCTACTTCAGATTCACTACATAGTGGCCACGTCACCACTACACGTCCGCTCTTGAGTTGGAAGTTCTGTTACTCCCAAGATTGGGCATTTTCAATCAGCTGAAGCTCACAAGCGGCCCTATCTGCAAGCTTCATCTATGTGGGTGCATTCTATCGCGCACCCTCGTTGCAGCTACAACAAGCCTTTTAAGCCCATAGGTCTGCAGTACTCCCATGATCTTTCAACCGGAAACACCGGTCAGCTTAATCAAGCTACATACAGACGGCGAAAATAGCATTTTTCATAATCGAAAAACTTATTAAAAAATCCCCCTTGCAGGGTCCTGTGAATCTCTTCAAAAAAAAAATAGTTAACCGCCTACGTAAATTTAAACCTGCCCCCTTTTTAAAATTCTAATTTGACTAGACCGACCATTTTATCTTAATCTAATCTTCTGATTTCTTTTCCATTTTTTTTTTTTAATTACTATTTTGCAGACCCCTGGAATCCAACAATTATACATTATATAATACAATATCAAATCATCAATACACATTTTTTTTAACAATGAACATTAACTTCTAAGTAATTACATAAACAACCTTCTTCAGTCCTTAAAAAAATGTTCAAAAATGCCGTTAAAACTGGAAAAACAACGTTCACGATTTACAGAAACAGTCCATTGCTTCTGACCTGAAAAAGAGCATCAATTCTTTTTTCTTCTTTCTTTTCTTTTTTTAACCAGTTCAAAACAAGCGATGGCCATTTCCTCTATAAACTTCTGCAACGGTGTAAATATTTCAAATCATGATTGACACATTCAAAACAATTTCATCTGTGCGTGTTCCCATTACATTTTCTTACTGTCTCATCGGTCCATTATTTTAAACAGAACAACGTAATTCTTTGTTTTTCCCTTCTAATTTTTACATTAAGTGATATTTTTCTTCGGTTCATAACGAGCTAATTTCTACTACGATAAACATTTTTTAAACTATTTTCTATATATAAAGTTTTACATCTGTGTGTCTATATGTCTTTCTTTTCTTTCTTCGTGAAAAGGTTGTACGTGTGTATTGCTTTTTTTCTCTTGTTCTTTCTTTTTTTCCACACATTTTATTGTGTTTTATGTGTTTTTCTTGTCTTTTTTTTTTCTTGAC
The DNA here is from genome assembly GCF_053919585.1 of Euprymna scolopes. Classification (NCBI taxonomy): domain Eukaryota; kingdom Metazoa; phylum Mollusca; class Cephalopoda; order Sepiida; family Sepiolidae; genus Euprymna; species Euprymna scolopes. Next base: position 9,356,871 of record NC_136513.1, read on the forward strand.
ACGAAATATGGTAACCCAGGTTCGATATCGCATCGTCGATGCGAACTGGTCAACGGACACCAAATGAGTGTTTGTTACGTTGTCGTGTCATAAAATGAGCGTTTGTTGTATATTAGTTGAAATTGGAATGGAGATGATATATGAAAACGTGTCTATTTATAAAAGATTGTGTGTTTGATTATCTTATCAGAGTTAATGTCGTTTGTATGTGATCATCTAGTGGTCTTTCTATTACATATGTTCATATGTTGTTAAGTGTGAATATGTGTGTGACATGTTATTTGAACATACCTTCTGCCATTTTGTTGGTCCATCTGGAAATTCTCGTCTGGGAGGGACTCTTGATACCTGTTTTTGGGACGAAGATTTATTTCACACTAAGACAATATATAGTTTTTGTGTCTTATTGTTTTGTTTTGTCTTATTGTTTCCTATATGCACACTCACGCGGGCGGGCGCGCACACACACACACAAGCACACACACACACACACACACACACACACACACACACACACACACACACACACATATATATATATATATATATACATATATATATATATATATGAATAAAATAAAGCAAAATATAAACATATATATATATATATATATATATATATATATATATATATATATATATATGGGAGGATTAAATCGGGAATCAGAAAAATCAGAACATTTTGAGGTAAAGGAATCGGTATCGAAAAATATTGGTGCATATTTTCCGATGCCAAAAACGTTTCTTTTAATTGCCTTTTTCATTCCATTTTGTTTAAAACAATATCTTTACTGCTAGTAGTACTAATAAAATAATAACTAGTCATTCATTTTAAACAACAAATGAAGCTGCAATCTATAAATCCCCACGCCACAAGTTTTTATTTTTACGTCTAAGAAAATAGCTGCAAATTTAACACGTGTTTTTACGGTAATCAAGATAAACGACAATACTATAATTAAATATATAGTTATCTATTAACAATCGGGATCGAAATAGGTAAGTGTATCAGAATCGGTAATTTATTATGGAATCGGTAATTTTATTGGAATCGGGAAAAGTATTGGAATCGTCCCATCACTAAGATATATGTGTGTGTATATATATATATATATATATATATATATAGAGAGAGAGAGAGAGAGAGAGAGAGAGAGAGTCGCTGCTATATTAATTTTAATTTTTACCTTTTTAGATTGAAATGTTAACAACTAAATTTTATTTCAGTATTTAATTCATATTTTTATTTTCTCATTGTTTTATTCAATAATAGCTTTTCTCGTTCATAAATGTTGTTTATTATATCTACCAAGATGATCTTAATGATAGCATAGACCCAACCATTATAATCTCTTTACAGACCCCCCACCCCCACCCGCTTTCCTTTTATCTCGCAATTTCTTAAAATGTCACTAGCTGACTTTCGGAAGACTTCCCTCCTCCCGCTTTCCTTTTATCTCGCAATTTCTTAAAACGCCACTAGCCGAAGTTCAGAATATGATCACGTTTGTTTGTCTTTTTAACGGTTAATTAAAAAAAAATGTCTTTGAAATGGTGATGTTTTTAAAGCTAATTTCTCTTCAACAATTTATTTTGGAGATGTAACTCTTTTTCGGGATAAGTCGCTGCTAGATTAATTTTGATTTTTATCTTTTTAAATTCAAATGTTAATCACTACATTTTATTTCAGTATTTTATTTATATTTTTATTTTCTGATTGTTTTATTTAATAATTACTTTCTCATCCATAAATGTTTTTTATTATATCTACTTAGTTGATTGCATAAATAAATTAGGCAACTGTATTAATTTTCAGTTCGTGAGAAGGGGAATCTATCACCATACTTTCCCTTAAACACGCCAATTGGACTTTTATTAAGTACAATACTTAATAAAATAATTTTTAATGGAGAGTAGAGAACGTATTGTGGGTGCGTTATTGGCAGCTCCCATTACTCTTGCTTCTCTTTATTTGTCACTCAGTCCTCATTTTTTAATAAGTGATTTTTCTGGCAAAGAGAGAAAAAAGCTGTATTTTAGGTCAGCAGTATTTTGCCAGAGATGTCGTAAATTTTCTGGTTCTATGTCTATCCCTGTAAGCATGTCACTACTAAGGGTGCTGGAGGTAAACGTTTTATCTGGGCTGACATCCGCCTGAAAGTCAGGGACCCGGACCTTGGATTAACCACTAAGGAGGCTGTTCTATCAGTAGGTGCAAAGTACTGGGACTGCTGTATTGCCATTTGGTGAATAGATTCATGAACATGCAGTTGTTTCTGGTTGGGCCTCTCGCTGCCATATTAGTGGGCAATTGTTACGGCTTTACCTTATCATGTGCTACAAAGAAAATGTCTTCGTTTCTTTTTCTCTCTTAGTTTCCCTCTCTGTCCTGGTCTAAGCAAGTCTGTCGACCTAGTCCACAAATCCCAAAACTCTATCATGAAAAGTTTCAAGAAAAAATACATGATTAAACCCGGATCTCCAACTTCCAACGTAGACTCCCACTACCATGTCTCCTTCTCCAACATCAGGTGTCTACGTTCTAACCTTCCAGAGGTTGAACCCCAATTAAAGGAGACTAAACGAGACCTATTATTTCTAAGCGAAACTGGCATTGGACATACTATTTCCCTAAATGAGTTCGTAATTAAAGGATACTCTAACTTAACTTCGAAATCTGACCCCCAAGATCGCCATGTGCATGGAATATGTGCCTATATTAAAGATGGCTTTCCATGTGGTAGGAACATCTCCAGAGAAGATCCTAACTTACCTTATATATGCTTCCAGGTTGCACTTGCTCACAGTACTGCGTTTATATTTACTCTCTATCGCCCCCACAACAGCGGAGTTACTATCGTTAAAAGCATATCTGAGAAAATTGACCAAGTCCTATCTACTAATCCTTCAGCTAACATTCACGTATGTGGAAACTTCAATGTTCACAATGTGGAATGGTTAACCCACGCAAATAAGACGAAGATGAGGGGAAATTCTGTCATGATTTCTCCATTGCTTATAGCCTCACTTAGATTGTTCATGAACCCACCCGTGTGCCCGACACTAACGGCTAGTATGCGAGTCTCCTAGACCCTTTTCTCACAACTTGCCCTTAACTATGTTCAGTTTCCTTTCTGTCTCCTCTTGGATCTTCCGACCACTCTGTTGTATCAATTAAGATAAAAATGAAATGTAATAAGTCCTCAGACATACCTCTTCATCGTACAGTATATCCATACACTGGCTGACTGGGATATCTTCCACACCTTTATATCAGATCTACGTCTGCGTTCCATGTTTAAAAATGATGTGTCCTCTATAGTATCAGACCTGACAGAATGGTTAATTGTAGATATAGACAGTTTCATACCCTCGAAAAAGTTCTAGCAAAAACCTAACAGCCAGCCATGGTTCTCTCCAGAATGAGCTGCTGCCATTGCTCACAGAAATCACTTTTTCCATTGCTTCCAATGTAATAGATGTATTGAGACTAAAGCCGCTTTTAGAACTGTCAGCAACCATTGTAAAAAAGTGAAAAATACACAAGAGAATTGTATGCTCAGTCCGTCAAGTCCAAAGTAGCTGAACAGCGGCTATGTTCACACCAGTTTTGGCAAATAACAAACAGAATCCTGAACAGAAGCGTGTGCTCTATCCCAACTATCATCAATGGGCCTGAGGTCATCGCATCAGCATCAGACAAAGCCAAACCCTTTGCCAAGAACTTTGCAGCTAATTCTACCCTTTGCGATCAAAACCGCCAACCCTCAATATTTCCTCCTGTATCTGAAAACACGCTATGTGATATACAAATATCTGTACGTGATGTTGCCAAACTAATCAAAAACTTTGATTCCAGTAAAGCAACCAGCCCTGACGGTATTCCAATTATAGTACTCAAAAAACTTCAACCAGAACTAACGCCCATACTTGCAAAACTGTTTAAACGTTGTCTTAAGGAGAATTGCTTCCCATCTCCCTGGGAAATCTCATCAGTATGCCCTGTATTTAAGAATTCAGGTGATCGCTCATCTCCCTCTCAGTACTGACTAATAAGTCTCCTGTGCGCCATGAGTAAGTCGTTGGAATCTGTGTTATATAAAGAAGTAATCAACCATCTCAACAAAAATAACTTTCTTAGTGACACTCAATATGGTGTCCGTTCTGCTAGATCTACAGCAGATGTGCTTACAGTTATATCTCATAGGATTAGCGAATCTCTCGACGGAGTCAACTTTTTTAGGGCAATTACTCCTGACATATCAAAGGCCTTTGATAGAGTATGGCATAAAGGTTTACTTCACAAGATCTCCAGCTATGGTATAGCTGGAAATGTCTTCTCAATTATTAAATAATTTCTCTCTGATAGGTTCATAAAAGTAGTAGTTGATGGGCAGAAATCAGAAGCTCACAGTATTAATGCTTGAGTCCCTCATGGGTTCAACCTGGGCCTAACTCTCTTCCTAATCAACACTAATGATTAGAACGAGTGTGAAAACGCTTCATAAAAATTCAGATGCGTTCAAATTTTATGAATTTTAACAATCAATTAATAAATATTCTCAAAATTTCAGTTTTTGTGGAGTATTCAAACTTTTTAGGAGGGGTATGTATACTATTGACACAGCCTCCTATTCGAAAATTTGAATATATTTGATTTTCATTGAATTTAATTCCATACTGATGAGACGAACTACAAAGATTTCCTGAATGTTATTTTTTAAGACTCTTTTTATTTTACACATTTTCTCCGGTTTAAATCTAGACGTAAGGTTTAGCAGCACTATATCTTCGTTTTAATCTTCGTTAGTGGACATAAAATGATCTAAAACAGTTTTGTTCGGGGAATTGTTACCCGTCCTTCAATGGGTATTCTATTAGTAAACATAACAAATGAACGTTAACTTAAATGGTTACGATTATTTTTTTTTATTTTTTACTATATGACTTCATTGTAAATTCCAATGTTATGTTAACATTTCAAGCAAACACGTAATAAAACAACGTGAGAAAGGGAGGGAAGAAATGGAGATTGCATACAATCCTGAGAATATCGTGTGCTGGGCGAATAGATAACCCAGAAGATAATAAAAATGATTATTTTTAGGGTATGTTCTTTTATCAACATATACACTTACATCACAATCCCATTTTATGTGACCGTCTTTTTTCCACTTTATTTCTTTTTCTATGTCAGATGAGTAGAACATGCTTAGAAGACGCCATCCTGCATTTATTTGAGTTGTCAACGTAGGGGAACAAAGCCCGATAGTTGACTGATTTCCTATTCATGAAACAATGATGGATACATCTTTGAAACTTAAGGAAATAAAATCTGTCAACAGTGAAACAACTGTCTTTCTTCAGCTGAAGACGGGTAGGACCTCGAAAACATGCATGCTCATAGATTACTGTTTTAAAATAAATAAATAAATAAAATATTATTTGTTTACGTCCAAATGGGGGCGATTTTCTAAGAAACAAGATCTTGAAAGTGGAGACGCTAAGTTAACCGCATTATCGTTTAAAAAACAACAAATCTAAGTAAAATATATAAGCGATAAACGTAAACAGTAAAATTGTCTCGCGTAAGGAATAAGACGCCGGACTGTAATACAAATGCCTTAATGGATCTTGCTTTCCAGCCTGCTGGAAAACTGCTTCTGTGGTACCAGTTTTCAAGAATTCTGGCGAAAGAACTGACCCAGTAAATTATCGCCACATTAGCCTCTTCCCACGTTTCGCCAAAATATTTAAGTCCATAATTAACCAAGCTCTAGTCTATCACCTTACAGATGCTAAACTTGTGACTGACCAACAATATGGATTTAGGCAAGCCCGGTCCACAGCACACATCATAACTGTAATCTCTGAAAGTATATACCATTCACTGGACAAAGCAGGAGAGGGTAGAGTGGTAGCTCTAGATATATCTAAGGCTTTTGACAGATCATGGCATGAAGGTCTTCTTAGGAAAATCAGATCATACGGTGTCACTGGAAGAATGCTTAACATAATTAAAACCTGGTTGTTATTGTCACAACGTTTCGGCCGTTTTTCCCTCCGGCCTTCGTCAGGTGTTTTGTATCGAACTGGGGAACCGTTTGTTAGGAGTCTCGAACCCAACCCTTTATTATTATTGATGGCGAACATATACATGGAATACTTCGAAGACATGGCCTTAGGTTTAGCTCCCTTAAAGCCCACCATGTGGCTAAGATACGTTGATGACACCTTCATACTCTGGCCCCATCAGGAAGACATCCATGCTCTCCTAGACCATGTGAACTCAATAAGACTATCGATACAGTTCACAATGGAGAAAGAAAAAGATAACCAACTGGCCTTCCTTGATATACTCATATCACGCACGGAGCATGGGTTTAAGACATCCGTATATCGCAAGCCTACCTTCACCGGACAATACCTAAACTTCAACTCCCATCACCCATACAGCATCAAACATGGACTCGCACGCTGCTTACAACATCGAGCAGAGACAATAAGTAGAGACACCATTACATAGCATCAAGAAATGGTCAGGTTGAAGAATACCCTCCGTCGTAACAACTACCCCGATAGCATACTATCCACCAGACGTGTTAATAGTATAAGAGAGGAGAATGAAACCCAAAACCCTCCAACGGTCTGCCTACCATACATACGAGGCATCTCCGAAAAGATTCAGAGAATATGTGTCCCCTACAACATCAGGACGGTATTCAAAAGCGAGTCAACACTCAGACGACACCTGGTACGAGTGAAGCCCCGCATGGATGAGAACATGACCAAAAACTGCATATACTCCATCCCACACAGTTGCAGAAAAGTTTACAAGGGTAAAACATGCCACCCCCTTAAGTAAGGGTGTAAGAACAAAGCGGTAACTAAAGGGGAGACGGAAATATCGGATATAGTCAACCATGTCTGGATGGAGAGGGAGGACCATCGCCCCCCTATGGGATGGAGTAAAAATAATAAACAGAGAGACACACTGGAAAGTGAGAAAACTTAAAGAAACAGCTCACATGCTCGGACATAACAACCTACTGAGCAAACCAAGCATAGAGCTGAATGCAATTTGGACACCTCTGATAGAGAGAGAAAACCTTGAATAACAACAAAGATTTAAAGTTGACAAAAAACAACTAAGAATTGTTCTAGTGACATATGACCGAGTGGTTCTAGACGTTGTATCAAAGTTGACAGTTACCCAAAGGTGCTGAGTTCAATCCTGAACGAAGGCAGTGAAAAAGTAACGTTGAAAACAGAGAATCAGCAACTATGTCCCAAAGCCTAGCTAGAGTCCGAACACGGTACCCCCGTAATAATAATAAAGGGTTGGGTTCGAGACTCCTAACAAACGGTTCCCCAGTTCGATACAAAACACCTGACGAAGGCCAGAGGGAAAAACGGCCGAAACGTTGTGACAATAACAACCAAGATGAGGAAGTCAGTCCGACAATCTCAATTAATGAAAACACCTCATCTAAAAAATACAGACAATTACTATAATTAAATCCTTCTAAGATAAGAGAAAAATCCAGATTGTCCTCGACGGTCGTATATCTAAACGATATGATATAAATGCGGGATTGCCTCAAGGGTTTATCCTTGGACCTCTGTTATTTCTAATATTCATAAATGACCTCCCTGAGATGGGTATATATGCTGATTACACTACGCTCTCTAACAGACACGACAGGATAACAAATGAACACATATCTAAAGAAATGGCAGAAACACTAGAGGATGACCTCAGATCTGTAGTGGAATGGAGACGAAAATGGATGGCCACATCCTATACCTCTATAAGGCCACCATTCGTCCATGTATAGAGTATTGTTGTCATATGTGGACTGGTGCATCTGCTACTAGTCTCTCACTCCTAGACAAGGTTCAAAAGAGAGTCGCCAATCTGATAAGTCCTGAACTGTCATCTAAGCTTCAGCGTCTGCCCCATCGACGAAATGTGGCATCCCTCTGCCTGTTCTACAAGTACTTTAACGGTGAATGCTCCGACGAACTGCAAGCACTCGTACCCCTTCGACGTAAATACCCTCGACAAACCAGACAAGCAGCTAAATCCCATCCCTTGACAGTAGAGATCCCTAGATGTAAGAGAGTCTTCTATACCAGTAGTTACTTCCCCAGAACCGCTAGACTCTGGAATTCCCTTTCGGGTTCCTGCTTCCCCAACTGTAGTGACATGCAGAAGTTGAAGTGTAACATGACCCGACATCTTGCTGCCCAACTCCCCACAGAGTACCCCTGTAGATTATGTCATTGATAGTAGCCCCATATATCAAAGTGGCAATGGGCTTTGTTTGGGGTGAAAATGTAATAATATATATATATATATATATATATATATATATATATATATATATATATATATATATTTATATATATATATATATATATATAATAAAAATTACAGTTAAATTTACCAAAATGATCCAAGATGGTAAAATTAAAGTATATTATAAATATTGAAGAATTAATATTTATAAAATTATCTCAGCCATCCCTTTCCCAATTAAACCCAAAACTATCCCTTTCCCAATTAAACTCAAAACTAAATCCCTTTCCCAATTAAGCCCAAAACTAACTGTAATTGTAATAACAAATATCTTTGCCCACTCAATAATGATTGCATCCATAAAGATGTTATATATTCTTGCACTATTACTGAGCTCCCACGCAATCCTCCCATAACAGACACTAATATTTCGTCTTCAAGTTATTCTTCTTCCCATACTCCATCTGATATAGTTACTAATCCGTTACACCACTCGAGCAGCCCTTCCATCTGCAATCATACAACTAGTAATAATAATAATAATAATAATAATAATAATAATAATAATAATATTTCTCCTAACAGCCATCCTAACATTAACAACACCCATTATCCCCTCCAAAATAGTCCTCATACAGACATTGTCCCACCATTTGTTGAACATTTTGAACAAAATTCAAACTATTTAACTAATACAAATCAGCAAATTAATATTAATACCAGACCTCGAGCTTTTAATAAAGTACATACATATATCGGCGCTACTTCAACATTAATTAAGAAAAGAAAATCAAACCACATTTCTTCTTTTAACAATCATAATTTTAATAATAACCAAGGAACTTCTGTAACCACTTTAATTAAAAAACTTAACTCTAACAATACCCCCTTCTCAATCAAATGGACTATCATAAAAAAGTTATGTCTCATACTCCAGGCTCTAAGTCATGTCGCCTCTGCACAACCGAAGCTATAACTATAATTACTTCCCCTCAAAGTAACAATATAATAAATTCTAAAAATGAACTGATCTCTTTCTGTAAACATAAGTCCAAATTTAATTATGGCAATTTTGAAATTACATAGTTATTACTTTTACCCTTTATATAGATATAAAAAATTTTTCTTTAACTTTATCGTTTTTTCTACATACTTCTCAATACTTTATAATTTAATAATCCTTTATTTTTAATTCTTTATCTCTTCTTTGCATGGCCGGTTATTTATCCGAATTTTCTGCTTTATTCTTTAAACTTTCCTATCTATCTAATATATCAATCTACCCACATTTTCATATCTTGTATCTATATTTACTTATATTTTAATATATGCATTTATTTTTTTTCTTGCTTTTTCTTGAATTTGCAGATAGCGGCCATCCTCTATCCCCTTAAATAATTTTGATTTAGTTTTTTTATTTTTATTTTATTTCATATTTTATATTTTATTTTTATTATTTTTATTATTTATTTATTTTTTATTATTTATTTATTTATTCTTTTTGTATCATTTATTTTCTATTTATTTATTAATTTATTTATTTTCCATTTAGTTTCGTCTAATAACTCTTGCTGAAATTTTTTTAAGTGATGACCTGTACATTTCAGTTGACCTATATTATTTTGCTCTATATATTTTTTCGCGCCTTTAACATTTCCTGTCTGGGTCATTTTGACTTTTGTTTCCCTTTATTTTATATTTTATATTTAACTTTATCATCATTTTTTTCTTTTCCTCTTTCTCTTCCCTGATTTTTCTTATTTATATTTATGTCTCGGAAGTAGAGTTAAAAGCATATCTTAATTTTCTTTTCTTTTTTTTTACATAGGCATCACCACATTATCAAGGCCAAGAGGCCACTCAAGGATTAGGGTTACAGAGTGTACAGTAGAAATTGGACAATATAGTAATCATTAGTAATGAAAATTTGGTAAATTTGATAACTTATATGGAACGGCTCATCAAGAACTTATTTACGTTAGACTTGAAGACAACCATATTGTAGTCAGCCGGAAAGCAGGAAAACGGAAGACAATTCCACAGGCGTGCAGTTCGAAGAAAGAAGCTTTGTTCATGGAATCTATGTTTAGGTTTAGGCGCAGATAAAGAGTGGGGGGAATTATTGATAGTGTTTACAGCTAGACGAGTGTTTCTTGTGAAAGTTTGGCGAGGGGGGACCATAGATTGAAGCTCAGTCGAACACTTTCCATGAAAATAACGATACATCAGAGACAAACTCGCAACATCTCTTCTGTGAGATAGAGGTTGCAAGGAAGAGAAAAGGACATCTCCTACGAGGCTACGAAGTCTATTTTGAACTCTATCAAGGCAGGCCAAGTCCTTTCTAGCAGCTCCTGCCCAGATGTGGCAACAGTATTCCATCCTTGGACGTACTTGGCTCTTATATAGATAGAGAATAGCATCAGCAGTGAGATATCTACCGGATCGATAGAAAGATCCCACCATTTTTCCAGCGGCCTTGGCAACAGATTTAAAGTACTTGTTCCATTTAAGATCAGGAGTAATGGTCAAGCCCAGAAGCTTGTCAAAACTTGAGGCCTCCTGAAGACGAGAGCCATTCATTTCAATTGATGCCAGATGTGGATCAAAATGTTGATGATGTAAAGAGAGAAGCTTGGTTTTAGATGCATTAAAAGTAACCAGCCACTCCTTATCCCATTGTACTACGTGCTCAAGATCAGAGGAGAGAGAATTGGAGAGAACTTGGTCGTTTACTGTCTTAGATGTGCTACCATAAATGGTAGTGTCGTCAGCATAGATGTCTACAAATGATGTAAGGATGTGATTTGGAAGATCATTAATGTAGATCAGGAATAGAGTTGGGCCCAGGATGGACCCCTGAGGGACACCGGCATTAACACTGTGAGCTTCTGATTTTTGCCCATAAACTACTACTCTTATGAACCTATCAGAAAGAAATGATTTAATAATTGAGAAGACATTTCCAGCAATACCATAGCTAGAGATCTTATGAAGTAAACCTTTATGCCATACCCTATCAAAGGCCTTAGATATGTCAAGAGTAATTGCCCTAGAAAGGTTGCCTCCGTCGAGAGATTTGCTAATCCTATGAGATATAACTGTAAGCACATCTGCTGTAGATCTAGCAGAACGGAAACCATATTGTGTGTCACTAAGAAGGTTATTTTTGTTGAGATGGTTGGTTACTTCTGTATTTAACACAGATTCCAGCAACTTACTCATGACGCACAGGAGACTTATTGGCCTGTACTGAGAGGGGGATGAGCGATCACCTGAATTCTTAAATACAGGGCATACTGATGAAATTTTCCAGGGAGATGGGAAACTATTCTCCTTAAGACAACGTTTAAACAGTTTTGTAAGTATGGGCGCTAGTTCAGGTTGAAGTTTTTTGAGTACTATAATTGGAATACCGTCAGGGCCAGTTACTTTACTGGAATCAAGGTTTTTGATTAGCTTGGCAACATCACGTACAGATATACGTATATCACATAGCGTGTTTTCTGATACAGGAGGAAATATTGGGGGTTGGCGGCCTTGATCGCAAAGGGTAGAATTAGCTGCAAAGTTCTTGACAAAGAGTTTGGCTTTGTCTGATGCTCTTATTAATATTATTGGAATCTTTTCTTTTTTCTTTGTACACATTTTTGTGAATTATTCCATGGATTTCTGCCTTTGGATTATTATGGACCATCTTCTTCTAAGTACGGTATTTCCTTGGATTTCACCTGTACAAATGGAAATTCTTTTAACTTTCTTGAAGTTTTACATTTGGATTTTACCGTCACTGGATTTTTTATTTTCCACCAGACTATCCATTCATGTGTAATCACCTTTTTCTTCACTGTATTCCCTCTGCTTCACCTTTTTCTTTGTTTTCAAGTAAGATCTGTAGCAGACGCAAATAGACCTCTTTCTTCTTGCACATATTCCTCCCTGATTGAGTGATGTGGCCATACACTGGCCAATCAGAGGAGTAGTGCATGAATATTTTTAACCCCCAAGCACCTGACAGCTTCCGGTCCTGAGAAGAAAAAACTCTCTCTTACTCCACCAGCTTTCGAAGGGACTAGACCTTTTGCTTCTCTGCTCCTACTAGGTATCAGACGACAGCCACCGGCTGTAACTACCTAGTAAGCAGTGAAGTCCCGAACCTTCCTTCCTTCTTTTCCTCCTTCGAGTTTAATGCCTTTCTAAATAAACTTTTTCCTTGTTAAGTTTAAGAAGTGGTTTGTTGTTTGTTCGGAAAATTGTGTTAAATTATTTTATTAGGGAGTGCCTTAAAAGCACCAAATATTAATCCCTAAAGATCTTTGACTTACTTGTTGTTTCATCAAATACTTCTGCATACAAAATCCGATCCCGCTCTTTGCTAATTCCTACCCTCTGATGAGAAGGAAAGTATTTCTTCGAAACTCCGCGGATTAAGGACTATCCATTTATCTAGTGTTTCCTTTTCAGATTAAATATGTTTTTAATTCATTTCAAAGTGTTTTTTTAACATATTTTATTAACTGTTTGCTCATATATATATATATATATATATATATATATATATATATATATATATATATATATATATATATATTATATCTATAAAAGTGAACGTGTCTGTCTGTGTGTCTGTCTGCCTGTGTACATTTCCCTACGCAATAACTCTGTCAATTTTTAGTCTATAGACTCGAAATTTGAAATACCGGGTACTGAGATTTGGGAAAATCGATGTGACGGGTGTCAGCCAGAAATTTGGCTGTTAAGGGGTCAAATTTCAACGATTTGACCTTTAAGAACTCTACCAAACTCCTCCGACAATTTTGGGTCTAGACACTTGAAATTTTAGATATAGGTTCCTTGAACCTGGATCTAACTTAATAAAGTGATTTGAGCCCGAAACTATAAATTTTAAGGGGTCATAATAGGGGTCAAAGTTAAAAAAAATTGATCGCTATTTTTTTTTTTTGCTCAACATACACCTCCAAACACCCGGGCAACGCCGGGCTGAAATGCTAGTATATATATATATATATCAAAATCCGGGGTTCGATTCCTAAAAACAGTCAAGTTACGCTGGAGAGGGGTAGGGCCCCAAAAAATGCATATCTATAGATTACTGTTTAAAAAAATAATCAATAAATAAATAAAATATTATTTGTTTACGTCCAAATAAAAATAAGGGCGATTTTCTAAGAAACAGGATCTTCAAGGTGGAGGCGCTAAGTTAACAGTATTATTGTTAAAAAAAGAACAACAACAAATCTACGTTATTTTCTATAATATAAATCTAACCTGTCTGTTTAAATGTGTGTTTGTATGTCTGCCTCAAACTTTCGACAGAGGCGACGGGTTTTCACGACATCGTTATCATTTTGAAACTCGACCCTTTGGACGACAAATATCGAAAAATTAACCAAAAACATTAATTTCTTCACTCTCAACTGGGCAGCTTTTTCCGCCGATATTTTCAAATGTCATCCCCTCTTTTCGATTGACTAGCCTTAATTTAAACCTACGTCACTTCCAGGTTGACGATAGGCGCAACAGCAAAGACATACCGTTTTTTTTAAAGTTCTTTACCTCGTTTGCGATACGGGTTCGAGGCTGCCTGCTTACTACCACTTTTTTCTTTTCTTTTTTTCTTTTTTCTTTTTTTTTTTTTTTTTTTTTTTGCTCAACACAAACCTCCAATCACCCGGGCAATGCCGGGCACCCAGGCTAGTCTTCTATAATATAAATCTCACCTGTCTGTATGTATGTATGTCTGCCTAAAACTTTCGACAGTACGACAAATTTTCACGAGATCAGTATCGCTTTGAAGCATCACCCTTCGAACGACAAATATCGAATAATTGGTTAAAAAATTAATTCCTTCGCTCTCAACTGTGCACTTTTCTACAGGGAGGGGTCGCTTTTTTTCGCCGATACTTTCGAAAGTCATCCCCTCTTTTCGATTGTCAAGCCTTAATTTAAATAAATGTCTCTTCCGGTTTAGTGATGGGCGCAACAGCAAAGACCTCATGTTTTTTTCACGTTCTTTTCCTCCTCCGCGGTACAGGTTCGACCCTGCTTGCCTACTACACATTTTTTTTTTTTGGTTTTGCTCAACACACACATCCAAACACCCGGACAACACCGGGTACTCAGGCTACTCTATAATATTAATCTAACCTGTCTGTTTAAATGTATATGTGTGTCTGCCTAAAACTTTTGACAGAGGCGACGGATTTTCACAAGATCGGTATCATTTTGAAGCTCGACGTCTCGGACGACAAATATCGAAAACTTGGTCAAAACATTAATTCCTTCACTCTCAACTAGACAGTTTTCTACAAGGAGGGGTCGATTTTTTGCGAGCCATTTTTGCAAGTCATTGTATCGGTTGAATTGACTTTGCACTATTTTAACGTTTCGAACTTCCGGTCACGTCATGGAGTAAAGGTAAGACGTCAGATTTTCTTTCACTTTCTTTTCCGCCTTCACGTCACGGTTTCGAGCCTGCCTGCCTACTACTACTTTTTTTTTTTTTTTTTTTTTTTTTTTTGCTCAGCACACATCTCCAAACACCCGGGTAACGCCGGGTACCCAGACTAGTATATATATATATATATATATATATATATATATATATATATATATATATATATATATTGCAACGAGGTAGAGTTTATGACATAATAATAGACTGAAACACGTACATATTCAAGAACTCAAGACTAATATTCAAAATTAAGTGCACCTCCAGAAATGTAGTCTATGTACTATAATGCACAGCATTCAACAAATCTTATCTAACTCTCTGCAATAGAATGGCTTTACATAAAAGCAATATAAAAATCGCAGAAAACAGTCTGTTGTGTTTCGCAGCACATTTATACATACAGTGGGGGTAAATTCAAAATAATGCCAATTTTTCTAACTGGACATTACTTCTATATACTAACACAAGAAAGGAATTTCACAAGAAAATTTAATCCGGCATTAAACAAATATTAATAAAAGCACATAAAGAAGCAAAATTCAGAACACATTTATGCATACATATGCACACACACACACACACACACACACACACACACACACACACACACTGATCAGAATAAGCACATTGAAACGCACACATGCACACAAGTTTTCTTGCTTCTAATGTGTGATTTAATGATTTAGTTTGTTATAGGTGCACTATTCATCGTATGAGCCAGTGCGTTCGCAATGCTGAGAGGATCTTATTTGGTCTTGGAATATGTGAGCTGAAATGTTACCAAAGACAAGATGTTAAAAATTAGCAGAAACCTGTTCTGGGGCAGCCGGAAAGAATGAAGAAGAAAGGTTTTTTATTTCCAATAAAAATTACAAGACTTTTAAAGAAAAATTTGGCACAAGGCCGGAAAATGGGCAATGGTGAAGAGGTCGGTCATGACTAACAAATGCTGCCTAATTTAACTTTCATTTTACTCTCACCAAAATACAGCATTTATACTATACTAGCGGGGGTATCCGGCGTTGCCCGGGTGTTTGTAGGTGTGTGTGGTGTTAAATAAAAAAGAAACCGGGAGTAGGATCGAACCCGAAGCTCTGGGGCGAAGTTTGAAATCGGCCAGCCAGAATGAGTTAGTGAAAGATGTTTGAATTTAAGTAAGAACCAAATTGACAGGTGAGCGCCCGGAAGTCGTCGAGCGTTACGACGACGACGACGACGACGACGACGACGACAACGACGACAACGTCAGTGACCAGGTTTGTTTGTTATAAGCGAAGTAAAAAAAGAAAACAACGTTTTAATTAAGCGGGGGGGGGGGGTAATCAAAACATCGAAAAAAAAACACAAAAAATCTAACGTAAGGCAAACGGACGATGAAAACAGATCGAACACGGGAAAAATGGCTTAAATAAGCCTGTTTTGATATTAAAATTTTAAAAATCGGTGGGTACCCGAGTATTTTTGGGTGTGTAGTCGGGGGTGGATAAGCGAAGTAAAAAAAAAAAACAGAAATACGAACGTTAAATTCTAAAAATCGAAAAAAACTAAAGACATCTCATACCACGACTCGAACGCAAAAGATTTAGATTATGAAACAAAGCTCTAATCGACTGACCTAACGCGACGTACATGAAATTTTGTAAGTTTTTCAACTATTTAAAGTAAATCAGGTCATGACGTCATCTGGCGCATGCGTAGAACCGCTTGTTGTCACGAAAGACTGTTTTTGTTGACCCCCCCTGCCGAAAACTGTCGATTTCGGGGTGAAAAAATTAACGTTTTTGGCCAATTTTTCGATATTTTTCGAGCGAAGGATGGGGCTTCGATCTGATACCGAGTTTGTGAATTTTCGTCGTGTCTGTCGAAAGTTTTTAGTAGACACGCAAACGTACACACATACATACATACATACATACATTTTCGCTTTTATATATATAGACTAGCGAGGGGTACCCGGCGTTGCCCGGGTGTTTGGAGGTGTTTGGGGGTTTAAAAAAAAAGTAAGTATGAGAATCGAACCCAAGCCGTTGGGGCAAAGTTGTAAATTAAAGTGTGAAAAAAAAAGTGCGACGTTAACCATTACCCCACCGCGACATGCTAACGGAAACATTAAATTACTTGGATTTAGCAGGTGCCCTTTTTTATGAGTTAATGAGGTCAAGTTTGACTGCGGGATTTCATTTACTGCTAAACGCTTCCCCCGCCCCTCAAGATGTTATAGGAAAAAGACTAACTCACATGCGGCGAGCGACAAATGTTGAATATTTATCTTCCCGAAATCGAGCAAATTATATAGACAGGCGAGCTTCGTTGTTAACTGTGAGATATTACGATTTATATGTGATATAAAAAGTTTTAAAAAGTTGTGAAACGAGCGACCGCTTCTCTGAAAAAAGCCTTTTGTAGACACGCAGAAAAAGCGAACACACATACATACATACATTTTCGCTTTTATATTTATAGACTACCATCACCGTGTACATCCTTCGTCAATCACCTAAACCTTTCACTCTGATTATCCTACTTAAACCCAAGCGAAAGGAGGGTTGAAGGTGTAAGAAGAAAAGAAAGGTGATATTTACAATGAATAGAAATTATACTATGTAGAAACATCCCCCTTTAAAACCATGTGGCAGCTACATGGATTTGCCAGTCAAAAAGGGTGACGCGGATCCGATCGCTTTATTGCTAACACCACTTACGAAAACATTGTAAGTGAATCCGCATCTCAAACAAATCGCATGCTCTGTCACTTACATAGGGTCCGGAGAAAGGGGCAAAGGGAGGCCTAATGATACTTCTCACACTCTAGCTAAGTTATAAACTTGAGGTGTCTAAAGATGAAACCTGAATTAAACCATATTCTCGACTTTCAGAACCGAATCAAGGCTGACGTTTGTTTTTGGAACCCAAGATCCTCTAACCTAGGACTCGTCCAAATACAACTCAAGTCTTGCACCACTTACTCGACATAAACGAGCAACAGACACCCACCTTTTAGCAAAGTCAAACGAAGAGAGTCTAACCCTCACGGCCCTAATACGAACCTTCAAACAAAAACGAAAGATTCGAACAAGGTCGAGAAGAGCAAAGTCCTCAACCGTAAACCACTTTCATGCGAGTCCTCCATATGACATCCCTCATCACTGCTAACAAAGTCAGACATATTTGTCTTCTAAGCCTATCAGTTGCCAGGACTCATGCTACAAACATGGATGGGTTCCAGATTGAAAGACGGCACGTCCAGGATGAGAACCATGAGCCCTGCAACAAACTCACTTAGCGGCACAACGATGCGACAATAGCAGAAAGCATGAATTACAGTCTCGTCTCCAGACACCAATGCGCAGCCACATGACTTGTCACAGTTAATCTTGGCCCCCTGCCACTGTCCCATACAAATTGATTTCTGCCCCAACAACACTAATCTCGGAATTGCTCGTGACAAACAGTCACATCGTCGGCATAGGCAGAGTACTTTACCGTGTTAGAGGCGCTAAGTCCACACTTCAAAGGCTTTGAACAGATTCAAATTAAGTGCGGTTTCTGTATCGACTTTTTCTATGATCAAGCGCATCGCATGCAGATTATCCTGGATTGCTTCGGGCCAATAAGGCTAGCCAGCACAAGCTGCAGGCGGTTAGCAAGAACGCTGGGCAAAATCTTTAGCTCTTCATTCAGCATTGTTAATAATCTATAATTATCTAATCCGTCCCCACCATCTTTCTTTTTGCGTAACAGCTTCAGGATGCCCATGGTAAAGTGGTTGGAAATTGAGCCATTCTTCAGCCATGAGTTGAATAAAACTGTCGGCAAGAAAATAAATATGTGCGACACCCTCAAATGATGCAGAAGAAAGAAAAAAAAAACTAATGGCCACATCTCTCTTTATATATGGCTCCGAGTTTGTCAAATTTGTCACGTGATATGCAAATGGGATGCTTTGGTTAGGAATAACAAAGCCTGAGTTTTGAGAGATTGGGAAGTGTAGATTGAAGTATTGAATTTTTGACGACAGATTAACGAGTGGTTGAGTTGACTTTATTAACATCAGAAACATGAGTAGGACAAGTAACACTCGAGGGCTTTAATTTACATAATGTAACATGCCATCCAATATCATTCGAACTTAATAAACGTTAAGGAAATATCTTATTTGATTCATGGATATCTCATTTTTGCAATTAACAAACGTTTTTAATCAATACTGTATAAGATAAATAAAAACATTTCGTATTATAGCATAGGCTATGATAGTATGATATTGTTCAATGACAAAATATTATTCAACAAACTAAAACGTAAGTTGAAATAGAAATCAATTAAAAACCAGAATTTAAAAAAAAAAAAAGCTGTTTTCCTGTCAGAAACCATATGCTGAATATAGCTTATCGAATGGTGTTCGTAGTTGGATTCCACTAGAAAATACACGGACATATAACTTATACTTTACAATACAATATTAAGAGATAATTGAATTAATATTCGTAGATTTATTTATATTCTTTCAGCATGAAAAAAAAAAAGCATGAATAGAATGATAGTTAAAATGAGAACTAGTAATAATTAGTGATTCAATCAGATGGGTATGGATGTCTGTCACAATTTGATAAGAACAACAGACAGCTAATTTGTAAACTTGAGGACATATGACGAACAGAGTAAAAATGAGAGAAGAGAGCAAGAAGGAAATGGAAAATAGGTTTTTACATTCAAACGATTGCGGTTGTTTGTGACTATAAATACTTACATGTTAATTATGAAGTATGTTTTGTTTTTCAATTTTTATCTGTGAAATAAACGAGGTATGAATGCATGTCCCATGGATGTAATATAACATTAATAATATGCAACCTTAAGATTGAACTACTATTTTCTTTTTAAAAAATTACAAAAAAGCATGAATGAATTCTGAAAATATTTGAATTTTCATAGCCTGGCTGGTGATTCTGATACCTTTATTTTTTTCTTATGAAAGTAGCTGTGATATATATTTAAATAGACATTCCGACGAGTTATTTGCGGGCGTCGATTCCATGGTCGAGTGGGAGAACTGCCGACTGTCAACACGACGGTTCTAGAATCAATCCTTGGCTTTGGAAAGATGCTAGTCTAGCGACACTGATGAGCTGTGATACAACGAAACAGGACTGTATGTCGATGACTACAGATATATTTTAAGCCCCCCCCCTCTTTGGGTAGAGCGTCGTAAATAATCTCACCCGCTACTTAATTGGATGAAAATGCGAAACGCGTTGTTTGTTTGTTTACGAACAGGCGATTTGAGCACTATAAAGGTGGTGGCTGGTGTCTATTTAAATAGACATTCCGACGAGTTATTTACGGGCGTCGATTCCATGGTCGAGTGGGAGAACTGCCGACTGTCAATACGACGGTTCTAGGTTCAATCCTTGGCTTGGGAAAGATGCTAGTCTAGCGGCACTGATGACTTGTGATACAACTAAACAGGACTGTATGTCGATGACTACAAATATATATACATTATTTTGGGGAGGGGTACAAAACTTTATTATGGCTGTGAAAAAAGGAAGACTGAATTTTTTAGTATCCATGGTAAAAAGGAGGCCGGAGGGTAAGCATTTAATGAAGGTTAAAAAAAAATTAAATAAATAAGGGGGTAGAGTCAGCCGACTAGGTTTCGCCTTCACTTTTAAAAACCGAATCGAGGGTTTATTTATGTATAGGGAAAAGAAATTCAAACGGGGAAACGACTTAAATAAAATCCATCTATCGGGGGGAGGGGGACAGGGGAACGACTATAATAACTATCGTTATGATAATTATACAATCGAGAGGCAACGCCTTAGAGACTAATCACGTCTAGACCCAAAAGACAATCCCTTAGCTTACAGACAGAAGGTCTTCTTAAACGGACGTGAATAGTCTACAAGACCTTCAGATGAAATAGCGAATGAGCGTGACTTAGAATAGAAAATGAGTCACTGCTGAAATTCATTGCATATCACGGGGTTTTAAGCAAATGGTCAGTTATAGCAGAACCATACGTATTATTCAAAACATCCGTTGGTCAGTAGATCCCATTCCTGATTTTGCTGGGTACATGTTGTTGGACGTGACCATCTAACATTTTTTTCCGATAGTTGGTTTTTATTTTAGTAGTTCCCCCGTTTGGTACTGGCCAACGGCGAGCTCAACGACAATTCTAACTGTTTAGTGGTCTGCGATCGATCTCATCCATTATAGTTTTTTTTATGCAGGTGAAACCATTATGGCGGGGAAGAAATGCATCAGAAACTTCGACAACACTCAGCATTAGTCAACAGAAAAGGTCCAATTCTCTTTTCCGACAATGGCCGATCGCACGTTGGTAAACCGACCCTGCAGAAGTTGAACGAATTGGGCTACGAAACTCTACCTCATCCACCATACTCTCCAGATTTCTCACCAACCGACTACCATTTTTTCAAAGATCTCGACAACTTTCTGCATAAGAAATGCTTAAAAAACATAAGCGATATCAAAAACGACTTCAGCGACTTCATCGTCATAAGAAGGCAAGATTTTTACGTTTCTGGCATGAATACATTTGATTTGTGTTGGTTCTGATGGTGCTTATTTAGATCAATAAATTTTTGTTTGAGCCGAGATATGTTCATCTGAAATCTAATGTTAAAAACCGCAACAAATTTTTTGTCTACCTTATATGCACTAGCTATGACGTGGCAACAATACTTCATGCATGGGCGAATAGCGGCTTTATAGATACTTACAGGTGTATTACATAAGAATTATCTAAAAAGGAAATCTTTATAGGGATATAAGATACTTACATGTGTATTACATAAGAATTATATGAAAAGTAAAAAACTTTATAGGGATGTGAGATACTTACAGGTGTATTATATAAGAATTATATAAAAAGAAAAAACTTTATAGGGATATCAGATACTTACAGGTGTATTACATAAGAATTATATAAAAAGAAAAAAACTTTATAGGGATATCAGATACTTACAGGTGTATTACATAAGAATTATATAAAAAGAAAAAACCTTATAGGGATATGAGATACTTACAAGTGTATTATATAAGAATTATCTAAACAGAAAAACTTTATAGGGATATGAAATACGTACAGGTGTATTATATAAGAATTATCTAAACAGAAAAACTTTATAGGGATATGAGATACTTACAGGTGTATTACATAAGGATTACCTAAAAAGAAAAAACTTTATAGGGATATATGATACTTACAGGTGTATTACATAAGAATTATATAAAAAGAAAAAACTTTATAGGGATATGGGATACTTACAGGTGTATTACATAAGAATTATCTAAAAAGAAAAACTTTATAGGGATATGAGATACTTACAAGTGTATTATATAAGAATTATCTAAACAGAAAAACTTTATAGGGATATGAGATACTTACAGGTGTATTACATAAGAATTATATAAAAAGAAAAAACTTTATAGGGATATCAGATACTTACAGGTGTATTACATCAGAATTATCTAAACAGAAAAACTTTATAGGGATATAAGATACTTACAGGTGTATTACATAAGAATTATCTAAAAAGAAAAAACTTTATAGGGATATAAGATACTTACAGGTGTATTACATAAGAATTATCTAAAAAGAAAAAACTTTATAGGGATATCAGATACTTACAGGTGTATTACATAAGAATTACCTAAAATGAAAAAACTTTATAGGGATATAAGATACTTAAAGGTGTATTCCATAAGAATTACCTAAAAAGAAAAAAACTTTATAGGGATATCAGATACTTACAGGTGTATTACATAAGAATTATCTAAAAAGAAAAACCTTTATAGGGATATCAGATACTTACAGGTGTATTACATAAGAATTATATAAAAAGAAAAAACTTTATAGGTATATAAGATACTTACAGGTGTATTACATAAGAATTATCTAAATAGAAAAACATTATAGGGATATCAGATACTTACAGGTGTATTACATAAGAATTATCTAAAAAGAAAAAAAACTTTATAGGGATATATGATACTTACAGGTGTATTACATAAGAATTACCTAAAAAGAAAAAACTTTATAGGGATATCAGATACTTACAGGTGTATTACATAAGAAGTATCTAAAAAGAAAAAAACTTTATAGGGATATCAGATACTTACAGGTGTATTACATAAGAATTATCTAAAAAGAAAAAACTTTATAGGGATATCAGATACTTACAGGTGTATTACATAAGAATTATCTAAAAAGAAAAAACCTTATAGGGATATAAGATACTTACAGGTGTATTACATAAGAATTACCTAAAAAGAAAAAACTTTATAGGGATATAAGATACTTACAGGTGTATTACATAAGAAGTATCTAAAAAGAAAAAACTTTATAGGGATATCAGATACTTACAGGTGTATTACATAAGAATTATCTAAAAAGAAAAAAACTTTATAGGGATATATGATACTTACAGGTGTATTACATAAGAATTATCTAAACAGAAAAACTTTATATGGATATGAGATACTTACAGGTGTATTACATAAGAATTATCTAAAAAGAAAAAACTTTATAGGGATATCAGATACTTACAGGTGTATTACATAAGAATTATCTAAAAAGAAAAAAACTTTATAGGGATATATGATACTTACAGGTGTATTACATAAGAATTATCTAAAAAGAAAAAAACTTTATAGGGATATATGATACTTACAGGTGTATTACATAAGAATTATCTAAAAAGAAAAAACTTTATAGGGATATCAGATACTTACAGGTGTATTACATAAGAATTATCTAAAAAGAAAAAACTTTATAGGGATATAAGATACTTACAGGTGTATTACATAAGAATTATCTAAAAAGAAAAAAACTTTATAGGGATATATGATACTTACAGGTGTATTACATAAGAATTATCTAAAAAGAAAAAACTTTATAGGGATATCAGATACTTACAGGTGTATTATATAAGAATTACCTAAAAAGAAAAAACTTTATAGGGATATAAGATACTTACAGGTGTATTACATAAGGATTACCTAAAAAGAAAAAACTTTATAGGGATATATGATACTTACAGGTGTATTACATAAGAATTATATAAAAAGAAAAAACTTTATAGGGATATAAGATACTTACAGGTGTATTACATAAGAATTATCATAATAGAAAAACTTTATAGGGATATAAGATATTTACAGGTGTATTGCTTAAGAATTATCTAAAAAGAAAAAACTTTATAGGGATATAAGATATTTACAGGTGTATTACATAAGAATTATCTAAAAAGAAAAAACTTTATAGGGATATAAGATATTTACAGGTGTATTGCATAAGAATTATCTAAAAAGAAAAAACTTTATAGGGATATCAGATACTTACAGGTGTATTACATAAGAAGTATCTAAAAAGAAAAAACTTTATAAGGATATAAGATATTTACAGGTGTATTGCATAAGAATTATCTAAAAAGAAAAAACTTTATAGGGATATAAGATACTTACAGGTGTATTACATAAGAATTATCTAAAAAGAAAAAACTTTATAGGGATATAAGATAATTAGTGGGAATGGAGTTCTCCAAGCCTTCAATTCTTAGAAATAGAAAGCTGTATTACAAAAAGGTATTGAAACAGTTGATTGATGAAAACTACTAGACCAACGAATCAAATGAGCTTGAACAAATTAAGCCGAGAATAGATAATACAATTTTGAAAAACATATGCCACAATAGTATTTGTAAAAGACCGAAACTATCAGCATCACAACTATAAGAGAAAGGCTGTAAAAAAGATGGGAGTAATCAAATTACAGATACGGTTATACACCTTATCGAATGGAACACAGATTCATTAACTCAAATATGACAACAGTACTCCATACATGGTATGATCGTAAGTTGGTAGAGATAGACAATAGCCTTAAGTATAAGAGAGTGTTTTGAGTGTTAAAGAGAACCGAATTCACGAAAAGCATAAAAAAGAAATGGATCTAATAAATGAACTCAAAGAAAGATTTGATTAGAAAAGGGGGAAAATAAGAAGTTTCAGAGTTTACTTTTTTCTAAATAGCAGAATCACCTATGAGAATCTAGGAAAGAAAAGGGGCGTGCCTACAATTGACAGACATGCTTCAACGAAACAAGTCATTTCGTACCCTAATTCACAATTGAACACGGATCAACTTAAAGATTAACTGAGTATTTCAACTGATCCGAAGAAGATGAGCGAGCAACAAGACTAGAATAGAATGGTATCATCAAAATAGATGTTAAATTTCTGAATAATATTCTATGGAAAATCGTTGATATAGAGAAGAAACAATATTTATCCTAGAATAGATCCCTATGGAACATCGGTATTTTATAGGAAAAGAGAATGAAGAAACACCATCCAAAGTTAATCGTAAACTACGATTAGAAAGGGACGACATAATAATAACGAAGAACTATACCACCAAATACTATAATACTGAACACCAGAATGTCTCACTCTGTCAACTGCTTTGGAAACATCAAGTATGCTTAATAACAACACAAATCAGTTTGTAAGAATTTTCCTAAAGAATAGCAGGTGATCTTTGATTATTAAATTGAAAATATTTTTAAGTGGAATGTTATATTTCGGCTGTGCTTAAAGTATCCAACGCTACGCTAATATATAAAAATATAATTGTAACCAAACAATTATTGCGTACAGTCCTGCCGCACAGGACCAATTAATGTAATCAGGCCGTCTCCAGTCCTTAAACGCAGGGGCTAACCCTAAGTCCCCGTGGCTACAGTTTTATCTTCGTCTAGTGATAGACGCTTCAAAATGTAACCAGACACTTGTTACTAGAACTACCGCCCCAATGCTTAGAGCGCACAAAACGCGCGAGACCCTAAGTTTGTGTGACAGTACCTTTAACACCCTCGCTGGATGCTCGTCGTCATAGGCTGTGGTTTGAGTTCTTCTCTTGGGGGCTTTGCTGGTATATCACTTCTCTCATTGCAGTCTGGGCTGGTTGTAGTGTCGGCGCTCTAAAATAACCGTGTTATTAAATCAAAGCAATTCAATAATCATAACTTGGAGCTTATTTTCTTATAAACGAGAAGAATTATTCATAAGATATTTTAGAGCACACTTCGTGCAAACAAAAGTGAAATTCTTCGGGTTCTTGACGGTTTCAAGATGCAGGATTTCGACTTAGATTCCTTCAGACAGCTCAGTGAGTGGAGGAAGAGCTTTTCAACTTAGCTCTTTTAGAGAGGTTATCAAACCCTGGGTAAAAGCCCAAAGCTGAGGTGGATACTCTTTCAACGGTCATCAAGCAATTCCCCTATTTTCCCAAAACAAACGGTTTAATCAATTTGTAGTTTCCCCTTCTCTCGAGGCGATATTACCAATTCTCACTCTATTCTCTTTTTCTTAAACCATATCCTTCATTAATTATCTTTTCCTTTTTTTCTTTTCCTCCGATATTCTTTTCTTACTCTTTCTCTTAATCTATATCACTGTTTAACCCTCCTCCCTTCTTTCTCACTTTCTCTCGTTCAAGTTATTTCTTATCATAGCAAACCTCGCCACATGATTTATCGTAACATCTTCATGAATGCCAGCAAATGTTCGTTGAGAAATAACTTTTTGTATGCAATATCATAATAAAGACATATCCTATTATCCCTTTGGGAATATGGGATATCTTTGGCCAAGTGTTAACACCCCCACCTAATCCTTAGCCCGTAAGCAAGATAATTTAGTACTGCTCCGCGCGTGCAACAGCGTTACATAATTGTTGTGGTATGATCCACCTAATTAGCATACGTGGAGTGTTAACCATATAAATATGGTTGGCACCGTAAAGATGGGAGAGACCCAACGAGAGACTCAGAGGGACAGTGACATGGAGAGTTGACGTCCACCCAGCCAATACCTTCTCCAGGGACGGTCTCACCATGACTATACCAATGGACACTATGTAAATATTGTATATACTTTCTAGCTTTCAATATATCTGTTCTATTTTACTTTTGTGTTGTAGTTATTTATTTCCATGTGTTCAGTCGAGTTTCAACAATAATGATATATCTTTATTG
Source organism: Euprymna scolopes (assembly GCF_053919585.1). Lineage (NCBI taxonomy): Eukaryota > Metazoa > Mollusca > Cephalopoda > Sepiida > Sepiolidae > Euprymna > Euprymna scolopes. Next base: position 9,383,722 of record NC_136513.1, read on the forward strand.
TGGGTTGTGGTGAGCGAGTGTGGATTAGTGATGAAGGACGACGCAAATACAGATTTGACAGGGGTTTTTTTCAGGTTCAAATCGCCATTCAAATGACGATATTAATTTTTAGTTGATGTTATATAACAATTTGCAACAGTTACGCCGCCGATTAAAATTGCTCACTACAATTCGCTGTCAATGTAGCGATACCTTTAAAGCGTCTATTCTGAAGTGAGTCATTTCCCTCTACCACTAACTTTTGCAGATGGTTTCATTCAACAATTATTTTATTTCTGATAACCCACCATGTTTGTTTTTTCCCGACCATGTGGCTTGATTTTAACCAACGATTGTTTTATTTTTGACAATCCATCATAGTACTTTCTTGCCACATATTATCCCAGTCAAATGCGCTTACTCATGTCAACTATCTTTTTCGGTTACACCCATCCTGGATATTTAACAAAAATAGTACATGTAGATTTTAACATCTGTGAGAGAAACTAGAAATGATAAAGTTTACCAATGTAAAAGTATTACTAAATAGTAGAGGCGTAATGGCTGAAAACTGTAGGCACAAAACAAACTTTATTTCGATATGGTTACTAAATAAAACATAAATCGCATTATTTGGATTATTCAGACTGGTGTTCTCATCGTGAGTACTATTTCCACAACGTCTCGGTTGATGTAACCTTCGACCTTCTTCGGGTGTGTCTCGTTGAACTCAGGAATCTTTCTCTAGACCTCGGGAGTCTTTCTATTGAACTCGGGAATCTGCACGGAATTTCGAATAACTCTTTATTTAATGAACGTTGGTATCTTGCTCTCGTTCCCTCAGCCATGACTGAGTAGAAATTCTAAATAATTTGTAATTGTATTTTGGTACTTAAGATTGAACCTTCAACCTCCAGAAGAGTGTAACTTACAATTGAATTTTATCAACAATTTATCGAGAGTTACATAAAGTGAAACTCTGTGAAAATAGCACTCACGATGAGAAGAGTGATCCAAATAATCCAAATCATTTGTCTTGTTTGGATCACTCTTCTCATCTTGAGTGTTATTCTCACACTAAAGCACTAACCAGACTTTCACTGGAAACCTGGGAAGGCTTATATCCAGTAGACTTCCCAGAGAAACATTGTCAGCGAAAATGCAATGGTAAACAACTGCTGCGATAACGCAAAATGATTTGTAATGGCTACAGACAACGAAGGTAATGAAACGATGAAAGAAAACGAAAAGAGGAAAATGATAAAGGTAAAAACGGAGAATAAATGAAACAATAAGGTGAGTGAGAGGGAGAAATAGAAAGGGGAAATAATAATATCTATTCAATTAGTACTAACGGTTAAAGTAAAACAAAATTTTACTTCGTGACGGCATCCGGTTTTAAAATCAAAAATTGACAGGCAGTGTTTACTAGAAACATTTACCTATTATATTTTAGATTAGATGTTTTTTAAAAAGGAAGAGGAAAATTAAGAATGTGTTTTCATTATTTGTTTATTAGAACTAATTAATTCAAACGTTTTATTGATGAAGCGTTCTATGATTCAGCCTATTATGTGTAGTTATATGACCTTTCAACTTGCGCTTAAGGTTAGTGGTAAAAGAAGTTTGGTTAACTTTCTTACCGAAATGTTTACAATTTAGTGGAACTACATCACAATCTTTAAAAATATAGAATTATAAGAGAGTGCTTTTTTTTTTTAATAAACACTGCTTGTCAATTTCCGATTTAAAAACCAGACGCCGTAACCTAGTAGACTTTTTCTCTGTAACTGAACAAACTAATGAACATGCCTGCTTCTTGTATCTACTCGTGATTTTCAGTGCAAAAGTAAAATACTGTCACAAATCGCCTAATATGTTTACGTGGTTGAAAACACCTGGCAGATGTTACAGCAGAAGTAGTTGATCTATTTGACGATATGCCAAAAGGAAAAAATACTTACGAAAAACGGCATGTCAGAACTAGAGAAGATTACATGAACTATATATTATTTTAATTGGAATTCATTATTGAGATGAGTATTATTTATATTAATTTTTATTTATTGCGGACCATTATTCTTATCTTTATTAGTTGTTGTTTCACGACGTTTCGACAACAACGTGGTGAGACGACAACAACTACGGATGGCAGTGATTGCTGAGAATGCAGTTAGGAGATTCGAAGTTCCTATCCGTTGCGGTTACCACGTGACGAAGACCAGAGGAATAGTTGGCCGAAACGTCGTGAAACAACAACTAATAAAGATGAGAATAATAGTCCGCAATAAATAAAAATTAATATTGCATGAACTATTCAGTAATTTAAACGACAGACATATGAAGTCTTCGCGACTAATGCGGGAAATGCAAGCATTGTTAGCATGTGTCTATATGTGATCTCAGTCAGTGCTGCAACAAAAGAATTATCCTTCTAAATAAAACCACAACTTTAGCTTAAAACAAAAACAGAGGCTTATTTTCTGGATTATTAAAATAGTACTCATTTTTGAACAACAGACTTGCTTGTAAATGAGAAATTCTTGCTCAACCAAATCAAAATATTACCAGTTAGATGTCATGTGGCGACTTAATCAATAATTGATTCCTATAAACACTAAAAGTCAAATGACTATAATTGATTACACTTTTTCTCATCATTCCCCAAAGCAAGGAAGTTTTAACATGAACATGAGAACTCAAAAAATTTCAACCAATACTCCAAAAAGCAACACATACATGTGAAAGTAATAATCCAGTACCAACTAAGAAATTCATATAAGAACTTGGACCAGAAAAAAACGTTTTCGAGATATTTTACTAGAAGTAAATCGCAAGAGGAAAGAACCCAATAACTCACATACTAAATTTATCGACTCGTCCACATTTATACACGTACTAACAAGAACAAGGTAAACGCACACACATAGACAATGCCACGCTGCTAAATGCTCGCACGCATATATTAATTACACACGTATATTCACACTATGAATATTTTAACTTGTGGCTAATTGCTAAACTGTCTTTACCAAACACGTCCTTACAAAATTAAAATGTTTCGTTATAAAATTTCGTATTTCTCAATTTTTTTCATTTTAAAATTCTGTTTATGTTTTAGGTAGCACTTACCACCTGGTGACCCTTCTATTACTTCAATGTTTCATTTTATGCTCATTTCATTATGCATGCATGTTCCATATATCCTAATTTTCTTTCCTTCGCTAAAACATAACTTTCCTATCTTTATTCATTTTGAATATCAGTGTAGTTCTTAGATATACCCATAGATGCTAGGACTACATAAACACAATTCTGTCAGAATCCAAAAATAAAAAGACAACTGTGTGACGGTCGCGATATCAGTCGTGTGGTCTCAGTCAATGCTGCAACAGGAGAGGTATTCCTCCAAATCAAACTACAACTCAAGTTTAAAACTTGAACTGACTAGGCTTTACGAGCGCCTATACATCGCCACTATTCGTAGAAACATCTTTTCTCCTCCCGCTAAAGCAGCAGAACATCTATTGTAACCCCCTGATGTTGGTTTCGGGAAGGATCATTTAATTAATTAATTCATTCATTCATTCATTATTATTTACCTTTCTATTCTATTGTTATTAGTCAACTATTCTTTTATAATGTTCTTTTAAATTTATTATTACACTTAGCAACCAAAATCATCAACATCTTCATTGCATAGAATTTATTTTTCATTTGACAAATGTGAGTCGAAAGAATAAATGTCATTCGATATTCTATGGCAATGCACGAGATTAGAATTAATTTTGTTTATTTTCTGGAGGTTACAGTGGTACTCGTGTTTTTATTTATTTATTTATTTATTTATTTATTTGACAAACAAACTTGCAAATGAAAAATTCTTAGCTCAACCACATCAAGACACAAGTCCATTATTTAGAGACCAAAGTCTTCTCTGTCTTTCTCTCTCTATTTCTCTATCTCCCTGTCTGCCAGACCTCAGAAAAATCAACTGTATAACTGACTCTGACCTACCCATTTCGCTAAGTATATCTACTTTCGACCGGAAATCCTAGAATCTGCCTAATTCATGCTTACAGTAATACCAGAAGACAATACCGTGTCCGACTTCGTGTAGGCATGCAAACTTAACCACGCACATTGCAGATATTGATGTCATTCACGAAGGAATTGGAGCTTAAGAAACTATCAAAGATATCAGGCAAGATATGTTAAACGAGACATCGGCGGTGAATAGTTTTTACTTATCGAATCTTAATTTAACAAAAGTTTAAATTAGCAATTTCTTCTTATCAATTAAAATGCAAGAAATATTCACCCCTCCTCCTACATACAGTGCCTAGTATAGACTATAGAAAGAATATAAAAACCCAAACACAGCTTTCCTTCTTTTATTTGAGGAGTGGTTTATTTTCGTATTTTTAGTATTTGCTAGTATCAATGATAATAGTAACTCAATATTTACATTTATAACCGACGCGTTGGTAAATTCAGTTAGATCAGTTTCCACACCAAAGGCAAAATAGCTCAAAGAAAAAATAATGTCTTTTTTTTTCACGTAAGTACATACATGATACATACATTTTCACATAAGTACAGATAAACATACGATCATAGATTCCTGACAACTAGATTGTATATCCTAATTCACTTGGGATATTCGTTACATCAAAGGTTCAGATAATGCCGTGGCAGATAGACTTTCACTTCTACACGACAATATTTAGATAAAAGAAAGATGTCAAATGAGATAGAGTAAAAGAGAATATGTGTTCACAATAAAAGGAACGTCTCATCCCGTCTGTATTGAAAACCTTATACAGGGTTATTCAAAGGGAATGGACCTATTTCATTTTAATAGAAGTAAATGTAAGAGTTATTCCCCTTTATTTTACTAAAGTATGGGTGATCAATTTGGGAATTCCAGGAGCTGTATGTAGAAGGACGTCGACACCTCCCTACAAGAGTTGCAAAAACCTAACGTCGTCATCTCACCTAACAGGGATATACGTGCGACTGGGGACCGCTTGTGAATCTCATACTCCCATGAAACTTCCTTCTTTGGATAAAGCCAGTTAAACCCGAATATGGTTAATGCTGACCGACACATTATTCCCCTTTGTGTTTGACCGGTATTATTTTATAAAAGTGACATTCATTTTATACACCGTACTCTTCTGATACTAACTAACTAGAGGATATATATCTGCAATATAATTGGCCCCGCCTTTTCTTCTCCTTTGCTCTCTCTCTCTCTCTCTCTCTTCCCCTCCCTCTCTGTCTGTCTGTCTGTCTGTCTCTGTCTCTGTCTCTGTCTCTCTCTCTCTCTCTCTCTCTCTCTCTCTCTCTCTCTCTCTCTCTCTCTCTCTCTTATACACACATACACAAACTCAAATATGATTTTATTCCAGTAATTTCTATAAATACTGTTATGGTATGTGTTCTTTTCTCATCAAATCTTTTTGGGGGTCGTATATTGTATCAGCTGCTCTTTCTGATTTTTGTAAAGTCGATACCCTCTATTGTTTTAAACTCTGTCTTATGTCCGATGCTATTCCCTACCTCTACAAATATACTATCAAACCTTGTATAGAGTACTGTTTTCATATTTTATCGAGAGAATCTCTCTCCCATTTGTTCTTGATAAGGTTCAGAAGCATGTCTGTAATTTGGTTTACCCCAGCATTTTTTATTCTTTGTAACCCTTCTCGCACAGACGTGATGTTGCTAGTTCCAGTTTTTTCTATATTCTGGCATGTGTTCTTGAGAATTTTCTGATCTATTCCCTGCCTCATTTGCTCCATCTCGTTTGATTCGTTGCTTTAGTGGTCTTTATCTTATTATACTCAATGCATTTTAAATTCTATTATATACCATAAATATATAACATTTTCAGGATTTTATAATTGTCCACAATGTTAATTTACTTACCTAACCATATTCGCCACATGATTGAGAACAAAACTCTATCATGCAGTCGGTAGTTATTTTGCGTCATCATCTATGTATTCTTTCATTTTCAATAATAATAATTGAACAAACAAACTTTAAACAAATTGCACGAATGAACGCACATGAGAACACACACTTTTTCTATACACACGTGTGCTTGTATTTTTTCAACACACCTACACTTATGAGTTATCGCTGGTGAGTGATTAAGCAACACTTCGTTTAAATAAAAGTCTCTAGTATACACGTGAGGTCTAGACTTCATTATTTCCATCGTCGCTTTTCCCCTGTGTGTAGCTGTTGATTTACATTTTTGGGTTGTCCAGTGGATTTGATCTTCTGTTACACAAAATGCATAAAATTCATGCATGGAAACACGAGGAGACTTGTCTATTTAAAGGTTTTATTGGGAGAGAATATTCTTTCAAAAAAAGGGAAAGACAAGAAAATTATTCGTTATAGAATCTAAACTAAAATTAATTTATTTCTACATTTTCCTACTCAATTAAAATTGGTCAACGAACGAGCAGTCTCCTTGGTTCCTACATTGTTGAGAACGTCTGCTCTTTTGATTTCCCCTAGCGCGAACTGGTCGAACACTCTCTTTCAAACTCAAACACGTGATCATTTATGTGTAATTGACACCTGCGTTTTTATAATAACGGAAATAATATTTTTCATTGAAAATATTGGCAAGTGTTTGCAAAAATAAATAAATAAATAATCCTGGAACTTTCATGCAACACTTTCCGGTGTATTACGTTAACTGTTTGGAAAATTCCAATGACAGCACGGTCCTTATTCTATATCAGTACTGAAAATTTCCTAATCAGATTTAACTTTTGAAATCAGTATTATATATTAGGTACAACGTCCTGCCACATACAGCGCCTAGTATTACTAAATGGTCATTCATATGGGACTGACTAGACTTCACGTTGCTTAATTTTAGTGATGTAATAAGAACTGATGTGTTAACGTGATTATGCTGTATATTTTTTAATCAATCTTTACTTACGGACATTAAAATCAATTCAGTGTTACGTACATGAAACGACATAAAAACAACAACATTTTAATGCCTAAATTAACCATCACTGCGGCATAAGCGAGACTTGAATGTTCTATGAATCAGTTGGTCTAAAACTTAGAATGGAAACTGGTTAAGACGAAGCGAAAATGAGTAAAGTCTTTTAATGAGTTATATAAAAATAATTTATCTCTGTAAATAAAACAGTAGATGTCTATTTCGAAGCGTGTCATTTCCCTCTGCCAATAACTTTTGCAAATGGTTTTATTCAACAAATATTTTATTTCTGACAACGCACCATGTTTGCTTTTTTTCCCCAACCAGGTGGCTTGATTTCAACCAACGATTTTTTTACTTTTGACAATCCATCATAGTATTTTTTTTTGCCACGTAGTATCCCAGTTAAATGCGCTTACTCATGTCAACTATCTTTTTCGGTTACACCTACCCTGGATATTTAGCAAAAATACTACACGTAGATTTGTATATCATTCGTAAAGAAATTATGTATGTGAGAGAAACTAGAAATGATGAAGTTTACAAATCTAAAAGTATTACTAAATAGTAGAGGCGTAATGGCTGAAAACTGTAGAGATAAAACAAACTTTATTTCGGTATGGTTACCAAATAAAACATAAGGTGTATCTAAGTAAAACATCAGGTGTATCTTGTTGAACTCAGGGATCTTTCTCTGGACCTCGGAATCTTTCTGTTGAACTCGGGAATCTGCACGGAATTTCGAACTGAACCCTTTATTTAATCAACGTTGGTAGCATGTTCTCGTTCCCTCGACCATGACTGAGTAGAAATTCTAAATAATTTGTGATTGTATTTTGGTACTTAAGATTGAACCAGCAAGTTCATTTCAAATTGCCGACATCTTTCTATTCCTTATGTGCATGAACAAATTCATAGGTAGCTTGAAGTAGTTTGATTTAAAATATTTCTTCTCTATCTGGAGATAATTCAAACGGTAGGGAACGCGGATGGGCCGCTAAATGGTTTGGTTTCGATTCTAACTGATGGCACCCAATTCATTTTTTTTTTTTTCAAATCAGTACTGCATATTAAATACAAAATAATATTCAATAGCGAATTGGCTCTCTAATAATATACGAAATTACATTAATTAAAGTATATTTAAACATATTTTTCGACCTGGGAAGGCCACCCACCCTGCTAATTAAAATAATAGTATTTAATGTCTAATCTATTAAAATTACATATCTACTATTTAGGTTTAAATATGTTATTATTATTTGAATTTTGGGGACTACTACCTTATCTTAGTTATTTTCACAACGTTACGGTTCTCGGCAGATTACCGAAGTTAAGCAACGTTGAGCCTGGCTAGTACCAGATGGGTGACCATTTGGGAAGGCGAGGCGTTTTATGTACCGCGAGGAAAACTGACGTAGTTTATCCTTCTCCCGATGATAGATGGGCCTCTCTTAGGCCGTGGTAGGCAACCCATCTAGTGATGGCGTCACGATAAAAAAAAAATACCTTTTATAGCCTTGGCGGAGCATCAAGTATTTCCAGCCATGAGAAAAATCGTGAAAGATTCCGCGGGAATTTGTTCACGTTTCACCTGCGCCTACTGTCATTGGATGAAACGTTTATTTTTCTATTTCTACGGCTGATGTAACCTCCGACAATCTTCAGGTGGATTTTTTGAATTTATTACTTCAAACGTATGTACACGTGGCACAACGGATAAACCCGCTGATTAACAACCAATTCTAAATGACAGTCTTCTGAATAATAATTATAGTAGACTCGACTCGCTTTGAACACAGCTCCCTGTAAAACATTCACAATGCTCATCTAGCTAAAACCACTGTCAACAATTTCCCCTACTCTCTATCTGTGGCTAAACCTAAATGCAAATTCCATGAACAAAGTTTCTTTCTTAGAACTGTTCGCCTGTGGAACTCTATACCGCGGATCTGCTTCCCAGCTGATTACAATGTGGTCATTTTCAAGTCGAAGGTAAACAAGTTCTTGTTGAGCCGCCTGCTTAGATGATTAAATTCTACCAAATTTCTCAAAACTATGGATCATTATAGTGTTGTTTTACTGATCATCTTTATTCTTGAGTGGCTTTCAGACCTTGATAAACAGTGACTCCCTTGTTAAAAAAAGAAGAAAATATTTAATTAACTTTTTTAACACATTATAGCTGACGAAGTGAAAACAATATGTTCTAGTATATTAAATAAAGGGTTTGTTAGAAAGAGCAACCAACGGCAGTGGATATATATATATATATATATATATATATATATATATATATATATATATATATATATATATATATATATATATATAGTAAGTTGTAAAATATATATGGCGATTAAGCTACACTGAATATTCCGCGTTTCATCCACTCTAGGATTTTTCAGGCTTATGCCTGAGTGGATGAAACACGGAATATTCAGTGTAGCTTAATCGCCATATATATTTTACAACTTACTAACTAGCTCTACCTACGTATTGAGCACTTTTGAAGTAAATACTTAAAGTTTACGCATAAATTTATACTTTCGTATATTAATTTTATGTGAGTAAATGAAGTAGTTATATATATATATATATATATATATACATACATACATATATATATATATATATACATATATATATATATATATATATATATATATATATATATATATATATATATATATACTTTTTTTTTTTTTGATATCCACATTCGGTTGGACAAACCTTCAAATCAACAGTTTCTTTCAACCAATTATAGTGCACGAAATATTTAGTCCCCAAATTATACACGTACTATAAAAACCCAAACACACAGCTGTCTTCATTATTTTTCATTTTTCCATTCGAAGACAATGCATGTGCAATGCAACATTCTTTGGAAAGTAGCGATAAACGCAATGAGAGACACGTCACGAAGTCTTAAACATAGTGCCAGTGATATACGTATTATAACCGAATTCTTTCACACACAAGTTAATGCATAGACTCCCTAGCTAACAAAACAATCACACTAATATTAACACGCAGATCTTCATCGCTATCTCATTTATACACAGGTAAACGCATATGACGACAGCCGAAATTAACGCCAGCAACCAATCAGAAACTTTCACAAAGCAATTTCATCTAACTCCCGCCTAACTTAGTGTCTAACTTCATGGATCGGAGCTAAATAAAATAATAAACGAGCCTAAAAGAAGATTTCAATTGCGTTTTAGCACTCGAAAGGTTAAAATCATTTAGCGATAGAAATATGTATTAAAAAAATGTTGTTGGGGGAAAGCATACCACGTAACGAAGTTCCAGTGGAGAGCATCGTATTCCTGAGTTTAGTCTTGGAAAATCTATTTTTGGACAACAATCTACTACGTGGTAAAGATTATGTAGCAAAAACGTGGTTACATTGAATACAGTGTCACCTAAAAAGAGTATACCAAGCAACAAAGTACGTTGTTTCTATCAAAAGAGACCATCATTCCCGCTTTTTATTATTTCTATTGCTTTTTTTTTATTGTTTCTATTGTTTCAGTATGACAAAGTGATGAAGAGATAGTCACTTGTTCATTTGTATTTTATGTGGTAATGTACTGTTCAGAAAGTCACTCCTTCATTTGCGTTGTTTATGTGACGAAGTGTTGTATAAAAAGTAAATTGTTCATTCATGGTTTATGTGTGAGCTTGTCTTTCGAAAGAGACAGTTAACATTTGCATTCATAAATGTAATTGCATACGCTAATAGGGAGGGACAACGCAGGTCTAATTTTCACTTGTAAAGTCAATATATAATAGCGCAACAGGAAACAGATGTAATCTGCATTTCAATTTACAGAAACGTTGTAATTACATTTTGGAACTTGGGATTTTAACGTCGTCAAACCTTTCTGCTGTCCATCTTTTTTCGTTACACTTTTTCTCGGAAACTACTGGGTCGATCTGGATGAAATTTTGAATGGACATTGGTCATGATAAGATACCGCAAACTAAGTATTATGGTATCCGTTTGATGTACAGTTAGGGATTAATAAGGATTGATAAGGATTACTCACTAAATTCCAAATTTATTCTAGAAGTTTTCTCGGAAACTACTGGTGCGATCTAGCTGAAATATTGTATTAACTTTTATCATAAGAGAGCGAAGTAAGTATTATTGCATCGATTCAAAGTACAGCTATGGATTAAAAGGGATTAATAAGGATTAGTATTTAATACAAAAAAAAAAATGAACGCAAATTTAACCATATTCAACTATCAATTGGGCATAAAGCTCTCATTCTAAGTCAGAGGGCTCTAACTTTTCAGGTTTTTAACGGACTAAAATGTTTTGAAACATTTTTATAATTGTGCTTATTTTGAAAATGTTAAAGCTCTGATATGACATTTTCCCTATTGCATACTTAGACTACAATGAGATACTGTGTTCAATTGAATTAGTAGATATGAGAAACGATCAAACCTAAAAAAAAAAGATACCAGTTACTCTCTTTCTTTCTCCATTTTTTCAGCTTATTCTTTCCTCTTCTTTTCTTTTCATTTCTTCCTTCTGTACTGAAAGGTAGGGGGTTCACTAAAATCAATTGGTTTCTCATAGGTTCGCAACTGGTGTTCGCGAAAATTAAAAAAAAAATTATATACATAAACATGTGTACTCAGGTTAGAGTCAAGATTACCTGCTTTTTTGATCCGGAGATGGAGCGACGGCGACAAGTAAGATATGATCCATTATGATCAATGATTATGTTTCTCTCGGAAAACGTGAAAGATCCCTCTTCTATCGTGTTAAGAATGGCTCTTTTGTCTGTTTGACACGCAGATCTTCATCGCTATCTCATTTATACACAGGTAAACGCACATGACGACAGCCGACATTAACGCATGTACTCAATTTCTCCTTACAGATATAGCACCTTCTTCTTCCTAGAAGGTTCCCAGAGACGTTCATAACAAGAACTTGTCTAACTACAACCACTCAAAATAATTTTCCGTCCTTCTTCTTTCAAATTTAAACAGAACTTTCATAAGAAAAATGTATTCCTAAGAACTACTTGTTTGTGGAAAATAATACCACAGGGATGCTTCCCAGATGACTACAACATTGTCATTATTAAGTCCAATGTTAACAAATTGTTGCTGAACCATCTAAATTCTGCCCAGTCTTAATCATCGTTATCAATCTTCTGAACACGCTCATTAACCCTTATCCTCGAGTGGCCTTTTGGATCTTGATAAGTGGTGATGTATTGTCGAGCAAAATAGATGTCAGAAACCGGAAGTCAGTAAGAGGAGACAATCTTAACTCTTACCATAACTCGACATTTTAAACTAATGAAAAGGATTCCCGCTCATTCGAAACGATAAAGTTACTAAGCCAGACTGATATGCTAAATCCTAATAAAACAGCGAACGGTGCATCTCAACTCGTCTGAGACGACGACAACAACAAGGAAAGTCAGAGGCGCATTTCGATAAACACGATTCGTGCCAAGCTTAAGCATAACTGATCTCTCTACTATTCTAGCCTAACCCCAAAAGAAAAATGCCCACCCATACACACAAAACGGAAACTTTAAACATACACAAATATTTCTAACGTTCATCTCTCTTTCTTATTTTACACGCGCGACAACGTTCAAATGTCCGAACTATTTACTCACTCAAAATATATTTCTCATAACTCTCTGTAAAACTTTTAATATATTAATTAGCGGGACCTGTGGAAATTCCACAGCGGGCTCTTTCACATGTAATATATTGATGTTAATATTCTGTGGATGTTCAGTGTAAATGCGGACGCCTTGATATTATTGTAGCTCTTTTGTTAAAACTGCAACAGTATTTATCTAAGCTAGCAGGGACACCCAGCGTCAGTCGGTCGTAAAATACGCTTAAATATAACATTATCATTCATGCAGATTTCGTATATATTATTATAGAGTCAATTTTCTATCGATTCTTTCTATTATAATGTTGCGATTTCAAAAATAAAAATATATACCGATATGACTTAGGTACATCAGCTTGAATCGAAACCGAAATCCCAACTCATGAAGAAAAAACAATATATATATATGAAGAAAAAACAATATATATATATATATATATATATATGTATATATATATATATATGTATATATATAACTTGAGTCTCTTTAGCTATAATCGATACCAATATATATATATGTATATATATATATATATATATATATATATATATATACCGATATATATATATATATATATATATATAGAAAAAACAATATATATATATATATATATATATATATATATATATATACTTGTTTATTGTTATATAAACATGCTCACATCCCGCTGCTACAAAAAATAGCCACTTGTTTCAATCAAACAACAGATATCATCAGGCAGCGACTTTACTATTCAAAAGTTCAATGAATAATGGATTTTTATTTTAGGTAAGAACTCTTTAAAAGTTGGAGTTAAAAAACTTAAAACACAGAACTTTAATTATAAAATGTAAAGAGGGAGGGGCAATTTAAATAAAGTTAAAAGATTACAATGGAGAGAGAGTGACTGAGAAGAGAAAAAAAAGGAATAGAGAAAGAAATAGAGAAAGAAAATATATATATATATATATATATATATATATATATATATATATATATATATATATATATATATATATATACATATAATATGGAGAAGAAAAGAAACAAGATATAAATGGTTATTATAAATAGAATAAGGACTAGAAGGGAAAGGAAAGGAAAGAATGATGGGATCTAGTTAAAGAGAGAAAGAGAAAAAGTAAGAATTTGACAGTATATAGAAAAAGA